>NC_090756.1:26371236-26375613 GCF_036898095.1 Palaemon carinicauda
GACAAGAAACATACATACATACATATGTACATACGTATATAAATACATACATACATGTTCAACAGGTACTTCTAAAACCAAAATTTTGAAATTTCCATTTTTATCCAAAAATCACATCGCTCCTTTTTTTTATTATGTCCTTTAGTGGACAAGAAACATACATACATACATACATACATACATACATACATATATACATACGTATATACATGCATGTGCAACAGGTACTTCTAAAACCAAAATTTCGAAATTTCCATTTTTCCAAAAATCACATCCCCTCCTTTTTTTGAGGAAATAATTTTCCACTTGAATAAGCCACCTATTGAAAGAGCACGAATAGAACCATTTAGGACCCCCCCCCCTCCTCTCCCCACCCCTACCCCCCTCAGTAGGCAATTTGAACACCCCCCCCCCCGCCCAGCCCACCTCAGTAGGCCATTCTACCAAAAATGTATTTTGAGTTTTGCTTCTCTTTTGGGAAATTGGTGTTTTGTGACTCTTTCTACTCTGGTGAGTATTGTATTGATTGGGTAGATTCATCATATGGTTTTTTTATTGGTTTTAGTTGGTTTAGATGAATGATTTGGTTTTTAGCTTAATTAGGGTGGTTTTTTTTATCTCGTTTGTTTATTTATTAGGGATTCATCATATGGTTTTTTGTTATTGGTTTAGTTGGTTTAGATAAATGATTTGGTTTTTAGCTTAATTAGGTTGTTTTTTTATCTCGTTTGTTTATTTATTAAGGATTTCATCATATGGTTTTTTGTTATTGGTTTTAGTTGGTTTAGATGAATTATTTGGTTTTTAGCTTAATTAGGTGGTTTTTTATCTTGTTTGTTTATTTATTAAGGATTCATCATATGGTTTTTTTTATTGGTTTTAGTTGGTTTAGATGAATGATTTGGTTTTTAGCGTAATTAGTTTTTTTTTTCTTATCTCGTTTGTTTATTTATTAAGGATTCATCATATGGTTTTTTTTATTGACTTCAGTTGGTTTGGATAAATGATTTGGTTTTTAGCTTAATTAGGTGGTTTTTTTATCTCGTTTGTTTATTTATTAAGGATTCATCTTATGGTTTTTTTTATTGGCTCCAGTTGGTTTGGATAAATGATTTGGTTTTTAGCTTAATTAGATGGTTTTTTATCTATAGTCCATTTCTTTTAGCGGTGCATACTTGCACTGACTCGCGGCGGTGCCCTTTTAGCTCGGAAAAGATTCCGGATCGCTGATTGGTTAGAATTATCTTGTCCAATCAATCAGCGATCCGGAAACTTTTCCGAGCTAAAAGGGCACTCCTGCGAGTCGGTGCAAATATGCATCTCTATAAGAAATGGACTATAGTTTGTTTATTTATTAAGTAATTATTTATTTCATTCATTCGATTCTTGTAAAATGTTACTTTCATATCTTCCAGTTTTATCTTGGTAAGTTTTTTTTGGTTTTCATTTATTAATTCATTAGTTACTTGATTATTTAATTAATTTTTTATTAATTTTACCCTTATTAAATGTTTGTTTATTTATTAAGTAATTATTTTTTTCATTCATTTTATTCTTGTAAAATGTTACTTTCATATCTTCCAGTTTTTATCTTGGTAAGTTTTTTTTTGGTTTTCATTTATTAATTCATTAGTTACTTTGATTATTTAATTAATTTTTTATTAATTTTACCCTTATTAAATGTTTGTTTATTTATTAAGTAATTATTTTTTTCATTCATTCGATTCTTGTAAAATGTTACTTTCATATCATCAAGTTTTATCTCAGTGAGTTTTTTTAGCTTTTGTATTTATTAATTTATTAGTTAATTGATTTTTTTATTTTTTATTCATTTTACCCTTATAAAATATTACATTTATATTTAATTACTAATCTTCAGTATCGAAATGTAGTTTACTTGTTACTCTAAGCCTTTAATCCGGAAAGTTCATAGATGAAGAAGGGTCTCTTTCCCAAGGTGGGATCCAGACTGATAATAAAGTTATTAGGTAATGATAACAAAGTTATTAGGTAATGATAACAAAGTAATTAGGCAATGATAACGAAATTATTAGGTAATGCGCTCAATTGGCAATAGGATGATATACATTCAAATATTGGACAGGACAAGCATGAATAGATTGTTATGCGACTAATGATATCCGTGTTTGCTTGAGCTGAGAATTGCGGATCTATACCCAATGCAGCGAATAATGGCTGGTAGGGGAGAGTTCCTGGCTTTAAATGGATTTCCACACTGTTGCCACATCTCAGATCACAAACCAGCTATCCAATCCCTTTCTCTTACACTGTCTCTCTTATTCCCCAATTCTCTCTGCTTATCCATCCTTACACTTGCTTTCCGTATTGAATTAGAAATTATCGTTATTCATAATGATATTAGTATTACTGATGAGAATAATATTGATGATAATCATAATTTATCATGATTTTTTTCAATGTTAAGAAGCTCTACAATAGCGAATAGCTTCAGAGGAAAAATAGAATGTGTTTGTGTGTATATGTATTAAATAAAATTTAATTTGAAAGTGATATATATATATATATATATATATATGTGTGTGTGTGTGTGTGTGTGTGTTTGCTTGTGTGTGTGTGTTTGTGTGTGTGTGTGTGTTTAGAGGCCTGAAATATACATCCCATTTCTCGTTAAACAAATAATTTCTATTCCCAAATCAAGAGTCCATTTTGCTCTTTCATTTTACAAACTCATTCCATGTCGACATATATTTCATCTCTTCAATTAAAACCGTCGTTGAAGTGAAAAACACGATAGTTATTCACTTTCAATAAGGTGTCCATCAAAATAAAACAACGAATATTTTGTATATATACTTTAAACGCAAGACAATATTTGTACGTATTTGGGGAGAATGTTACAATTAAGATTTGTACAAAACAGGAGTGGATATACATAGGTCATAATAGGTGGTAGTAATGTTCAGCTAGTGAAGGCAACAGCTATATATTATCTATCATTATTCTATTATTACTAGCTACTTTACATTAAAAAGTTACCTCCCCACGCCCCTGGTGCCCTCCCCACGCCCGTGGCACCCTCCCCACGCTCCTGGCACCTTCACCACGCCCCTGGTGCCCCCCTCAAAGTTGCGGGTTTTAGGCCTCCACGGAGACGATCTACATCATTCTCCTCAGGCGACCATAAGCCAGCAGGGACTATCACTAGCCCCCTCTAACCTCCCTAACCTCCCCCCCAGCCGCCACCCTGGGGAGTACCCCCCCCCCCCCCGGTAGAAGGTCTCTCACTATTCGCACCCTAGCAGGGACGCGAACTCGGGACCTCTGAAACAGAAGCCCGCGACGCTACCAACCTAGCTGCTTTTCCGGTCCTATACAGCAGGGGAACCCTACCCTCTACAGGACCTCCACAGTCATTTTATCATGTTCGTTCAAATGCATTCAACATTTCACATATCATATTGCTCACTTCCTGTTAAATCCACACTATTGAAGCACTCACAGAACAAGAAATTCTTCAGTCTCCTCTTGAAAGCCTTAATATCTTTAATCATTCGGATTTCTCGTGGGAGCTTAGCTACAACTGTAGTTTGAAAAGCAAGATGCTACAATTCCAAGGGCCAGAATAGGAAAAAGCAGCTTAGTTTGATAAGGAAATAGAGAAATAATAAACTATATATAAGAAATGATAAAGAGATGTGAAGTATATTAAGATATTTATATTTACCCAGGGCACTTCCCCCAATTTTGGGGGGTAGCCGGCATCAAACAAATGAACAAAAGGGGACCTTTTCCTCTCTTTGCTCCTCCCAGCCTGACGAGGGATTCAGCTGAGTTTGGCTGGTACTGCTAGGGTGCCACAGCCCACCCACTTCCCCTGTTATCCACCACAGGTGAAGTTTCATACCCTGAATTCCCTACTGCTGCTATCTCCACCGTCCAGATACATAACAAAGACAAAATAGATCATTCATATATAAACTATGAAATGTGACGTTTGTCGTCGACCTTTTCGACAGAAAAGCATTTGCAACTTCAGCGTTGCATCGATCTCTATTGGTTAAGTAGAAGGCACATAAGTGCCTTCTACTTAACCACTGTTGCCTAAGCCTTTTTTCCTGGGCTGCTGTGTGACCTAACCTTTGTTGCCCAAGCCTTTTCCCTGTCCTGCTGTGTAAACTCTCTTGACTTTTTAGGAGTGGCCATCCTGGTCCCAGGGCAGTGTCATATGTCCCAAATATATGAATCAAATCCAATGATAACCAATCAATAAATATAGAAGGAAGATTAAGCCCTAGAACTAGACATCACTTGTGTACAGTATAGTAAAGAAGGTTACACTATAGAAGTGGACATTCACACGTGTATAGCAATCCTACTAATTTGCAAAATGTCAAG
>NC_090756.1:26376113-26378613 GCF_036898095.1 Palaemon carinicauda
GTCAGACAAAGAGAGTAGCATCATCTGCATGCAGATGATGCTACTCTCTTTGTCTGACCCTTTCACCACACATCAAGTAATATACCATCAATCTCATCTGAGAGAGAGAGAGAGAGAGAGAGAGAGAGAGAGAGGAGAGAGAGAGAGAGAGAGATAAGGTCTGACATGAAAACAAACTTTCTGCTTATGCAGATGATGCTACTCTCTTTGTCTGACCCTTTCACCACACATCAAGTAATATACCATCAATCTCATCTGAGAGAGAGAGAGAGAGAGAGAGAGAGAGAGAGAGAGAGAGACAAAGAGAGAGATAAGGTCTGACATGAAAACAAACTTTCTGCTTATGCAGATGATGCTACTCTCTTTGTCTGACCCTTTCACCATGAGATTAATGGTATATTACTTGATGTGTGGTGAGAGAGGGTCAGACAAAGAGAGAGATCATCTGCATAAGCAGAAAGTTTGTTTTCATGTCAGAACCTTATCTCTCTCTCTCTCTCTCTCTCTTCTCTCCTCTCTCTCTCTCTCTCTCAGATGAGATTGATGGTATATTACTTGAGAGTGGTGAAAGGGTCAGACAAAGAGAGAGATAAGGTTCTGACATGAAAACAAACTTTCTGCTTATGCAGATGATCTACTCTCTTTGTCTGACCCTTTCACCACACATCAAGTAATATACCATCAATCTCATCTGAGAGAGAGAGAGAGAGAGAGAGTGGTGAAAGGGTCAGACAAAGAGAGTAGCATCATCTGCATAAGCAGAAAGTTTGTTTTCATGTCAGAACCTTATCTCTCTCTCTCTCTCTCTCTCTCTCTCTCTGCTCTCTCTCTCTCTCTCTCTCTCTCTCTCTCTCTCAGATGAGATTGATGGTATATTACTTGATGTGTGGTGAAAGGGTCAGACAAAGAGAGTAGCATCATCTGCATAGCAGAAAGTTTGTTTTCATGTCAGAACCTTATCTCTCTCTCTCTCTCTCTCTCTCTCTCTCTCTCTCTCTCTCTCTCTCAGATGAGATTGATGGTATATTACTTGATGTGTGGTGAAAGGGTCAGACAAAGAGAGTAGCATCATCTGCATAAGCAGAAAGTTTGTTTTCATGTCAGACCCTTATCTCTCTCTCTCTCTCTCTCGCTCTCTCTCTCTCGTCTCTCTCTCCTCCTCTCTCTCTCTCAGATGAGATTGATGGTATATTACTTGATGTCTGTGGTGAAAGGGTCAGACAAAGAGAGTAGCATCATCTGCATAAGCAGAAAACTTTGTTTTCATGTCAGAACCTTATCTCTGCTCTCTCTCTCTCTCTCCTCTCTCCTCTACTCTCTCTCTCTCTCTCTCTCTCTCTCTCTCCTCTCTCTCTCAATAAAGAAATCATTGAATTTTCCAACACTTATTGAAATTCTACAAACATTGATTCTTTTCACATTAAATAAAAACAAGTTAAAGATTTAATATGAAAAAAAGACCAATAAGTTTAAAATCAGCTACGAATATGTATAAAATCTTTTGAGAGATACGTTGGTATCTAGCCCAAGTAATGTAGAATGAATGAAACCATTGAAATAATAAGCTGACTATGATAAACAAAGAAAGTCCACGAAATCTATAGTCAGCGTCTGGTTTATAAGTTTATTTCAAGCGAAGGTTTAATAGTTTAAAGGTGACTCATGAATGGCAGAGACAAAGGCCAGAAAAAGGCTATATAACTATATAAACATAGGACCCACACCCAACCCTCTTCTCACCCAAGCTAAGACCATCGAGGGCCAGGCAATGACTGCTGATGACTCAGCAGGTAGATTTATAGGCTACCCCCAGTGCCTTAGCCGCCTTTTCACCCAAGCTAGGACCAGGGAGAGCCAGGCAATGGCTGCTAATGACTCAGCAGGTAGATATGTAAGCTACCCCAGTGCCTAAGCTGCCTCCTCACACAAGCTAGGACCAGGAAAGCTAGGCAATGGCTGCTGATGACTTCCAACCCCCTCTCCACCCAAGCTAGGACCAAGGAGGGCCAGGCAATGGTTGCT
The DNA here is from genome assembly GCF_036898095.1 of Palaemon carinicauda. Classification (NCBI taxonomy): domain Eukaryota; kingdom Metazoa; phylum Arthropoda; class Malacostraca; order Decapoda; family Palaemonidae; genus Palaemon; species Palaemon carinicauda. Next base: position 26,378,136 of record NC_090756.1, read on the forward strand.
GATTTCTCAGCAGATAGACCCATAGGCTTCCCCAAACCCCTCATCTTTACCTCGACAAGGATGATGAGGTTGCAACGACCAAGGAACTAAAGAGTTTGAGCTAGACTCGAACCCCAGTCTGACGATCACGAGGCAGGGATGTTATCATATAGGCCACCACAACCCTAAAGAAGAGTAATAATATTATTCGAATTTTAACTTACCTGGTGTGATAAGCATTAAGAATTGTAGAAAGAAAGTGATTATTATACGCTTGTAGGCTGACATTATTTTTATGATGTTTCTTCCACTAAAGGTAATTAAATGTAATTCAGAATTACTTTTATATTATACCTATATTTTTTTTCTTGGGTCTATTCTTTCATGTTTTTTTTTATTTTCTTTTAGTTCCCAATTTTTTATTATTTGTTTTTTTACGTTTGTGTTTCGTCCACTAAATGTAATTCACAATTACTTTAATGTGTCACCAATTATATTT
>NC_090756.1:26388613-26398613 GCF_036898095.1 Palaemon carinicauda
TCGAGTGATTTTCTATTAAAAAACAACACTTTTTGAGTGATTTTCTATTTAAAGCTCCCCTTTTCGGGTGATTTTTTTAAAACACTTTTTGAGTGCTTTTCTATTTAAGAAAAACCTTTTTTGTTTGATTTTCTATATAAAAAAACATAGGTGCCGTTATAGTATGTGGCCTACCTTTTTGGATCTGTTATAGTATGTGGCCTACCTTTTTGGATCTGTTATAGTATGTGGCCTACCTTTTTGGATCTGTTATAGTATGTGGCCTACCTTTTTGGATCTGTTATAGTATGTGGCCTACCTTTTTGGATCTGTTATAGTATGTGGCCTACCTTTTTGGATCTGTTATAGTATGTGGCCTACCTTTTTGGATCTGTTATAGTATGTGGCCTACCCGGTTTGAATGTGTCCTACCTAAGCCGGTTTGAATGTGTCCTACCTTAGGAAGAGTTTGTATATATATGTAATGAAATCAATTATTTTTCACAATTGTTTAATATCTAACAATACAATTTTAAAAGAACAGTTTCCTTGCCTACGAGTATGACGGGAGAAGCTAACTTAAAAAACCCACCTAACCTATGCTAAAAGCCGTGTCCTTACCCGGGGGGGCGCAGCCCCCCGGACCCCCCCCCCCCCTTATGCTAAAAGCCGTGTCCTTACCTACGAGTACGACGGGAGAAGCTAACTTAAAAAACCCACCTAACCTATGCTAAAAGCCGTGTCCTTACCCGGGGGGGCGCAGCCCCCCGGACCCCCCCCCCCTTATGCTAAAAGCCGTGTCCTTACCTACGAGTACGACGGGAGAAGCTAACTTAAAAAACCCACCTAACCTATGCTAAAAGCCGTGTCCTTACCCGGGGGGGGCGCAGCCCCCCGGACCCCCCCCCTTATGCTAAAAGCCGTGTCCTTACCTACGAGTACGACGGGAGAAGCTAACTTAAAAAACCCACCTAACCTATGCTAAAAGCCGTGTCCTTACCCGGGGGGGCGCAGCCCCCCGGACCCCCCCCCCCCTTATGCTAAAAGCCGTGTCCTTACCTACGAGTACGACGGGAGAAGCTAACTTAAAAAACCCACCTAACCTATGCTAAAAGCCGTGTCCTTACCCGGGGGGGCGCAGCCCCCCGGACCCCCCCCCTTATGCTAAAAGCCGTGTCCTTACCTACGAGTACGACGGGAGAAGCTAACTTAAAAAACCCACCTAACCTATGCTAAAAGCCGTGTCCTTACCCGGGGGGGCGCAGCCCCCCGGACCCCCCCCCCCCCTTATGCTAAAAGCCGTGTCCTTACCTACGAGTACGACGGGAGAAGCTAACTTAAAAAACCCACCTAACCTATGCTAAAAGCCGTGTCCTTACCCGGGGGGGCTGCGCCCCCCGGACCCCCCCCCCCCTTACACAACATTAACATTAACTACATAGTTAAATACTGAAATCCATGTGTACTTACATGATCAATGTTCGTAATAACAGTATGTAGGCCACATACTATATCAGAGACAAAATTCCGTAGGCCACACTCGAAAGGTAGGCCACATACTATAACGGCACCAAAACATAATACTAATCAGAAGTCTTTATCTGGGAATTTTAATACTCTTAGTTTGAGAAGCAGATTGCTACAATCCCAAAGGTTCATTAGGAAAAGATATATTGAGAATTTTTTCATCTTTCAAAAGTCCAGTTAACCCCCACTATTGTATTCTAACTTGCTTCTGGCATGGGCTAGATAAGGATACTAAAAAAACTACAAAATTTTTTTGATTTTGTTTATTCATTTACATAATATTATTCAATGATGATTCCCTTCACAGCGTGAAGTCTTATACAGTCTACAGCAGAATACAAATGTGAATCATTGCATTGCCTTATAAAATTAATATATATATTGTAAAATATTGAGATCTTTTAAAGACTAAACAGATAAGAAACTCACACTATCCCTTTCAGTAACCAGAGTACAGGAAGTGTACGACTGGGTGCAGCCCCTCATCGTCAACGTTGCTCCGCCCACTAGCATCGTGATTGGCCAAAACTCTAAGTGTCCTTTCTCCGCTGTGGCTCGCTTCACTCTCTAATAAACATTATCTCATTGCTCCTCTGTTCTGGCAAGTGGTACATGGATGCGTTGCGTACGCCCGCTGCATGGGTTACTATCAAAATATAATCATCCATGATCTGTTGTTGATATGATCTGTTTCTCAAGTGCAACACAAGAAATACAAAATATAATAAACAGAGGAGCAAGATTGATAAAAGGTGTCCCACCTAGAGAAAGGATCAATATACTAATTTATTTACACTGGCTGCCGATAAAAGCGAGAATTGAATTTAAGATATGTACAATAACCCATCAAGTTATCAGAACCGGTCGTCCAAAATACTTGAGAAAATTGCTACTTATTGCGTAACCAACATATCGTGTCGACATGAGAATAGTTACAGATGGCTTCAAACTATTGGAACCTAGATATATGTCTACTGTCGGCTCCAGAGTCTTTAAATATGCAGCCCCGAGGCTATATAATAAGCTTCCACGAAACATCTGAATGACTGAAGACATTAAGGCTTTCAAGAGGAAACTGAAGACTTTCTAATTTCAACAGTCATACAACAGTGACGATTTAAAAGTAAATGAAATATACGCGATATGAGACGTTAAATACTCTGAACGAACAAGGTAAAACAACAGTGGAGGTCCTGTAGAGAGTGGGGTTCCCCTGCTGTATGGGACTGGAAAAGCAGCCGTCAAAGTAAAGTAAAGTAAGCTGTGAGAACGTAGCGGCCAATCGCCTTGCTTGTGGGCGGAGCATGTTAAAGATGAAGGGCTGCATCCACTCGCTTCCGTACCAAACACGTATCATTTCAGGTGAGAAAATTTCCATCTACTTCCTGTAATACCCAGTGGGCAGCTCTCCCAGGGTAATGACAAGATGCCCTCAGGTAGTGCTGGTCACCGGGACTCCAGTATAGGAACCGCAGTCCTATTTTCATCCTCTGCACAAGGGCCACCTCGCCGCCTGGTAGTCGAACCAGCCGGAGTTTAGCGCTTCTCTGTTGGGAAATAAGTTGGTTTATTGCATTTTTGCTGAATTAGTGGAGAAATAAATAGGTTTCTGGTAATTTTATGGTAAAGAAGAGGAGAATTAAATTGGTTTATGGCAGTTTTTGGTGAATTAGTGGAGAATTAAATAGGTTTCTGGTAATTTATGGTAAAGAAGAGGAGAATTGAATTGGTTTATAGCAATTTTATGGTAAAGAAGAAGAGAAATAAATAGGTTTCTGGTAATTTATGGTAAAGAAGAGGAGAATTGAATTGGTTTATGGCAATTTTATGGTAAAGAAGAAGAGAAATAAATAGGTTTCTGGTAATTTATGGTAAAGAAGAGGAGAATTGAATTGGTTTATGGCAATTTTATGGTAAAGAAGAAGAGAAATAAATAGGTTTCTGGTAATTTATGGTAAAGAAGAGGAGAATTGAATTGGTTTATGGCAATTTTATGGTAAAGAAGAAGAGAAATAAATAGGTTTCTGGCAATTTATGGTAAAGAAGAGGAGAATTGAATTGGTTTATGGCAATTTTATGGTAAAGAAGAAGAGAAATAAATAGGTTTCTGGTAATTTATGGTAAAGAAGAGGAGAATTGAATTGGTTTATGGCAATTTATGTTGAAAAAGTGGAGAATTGAATAGGTTTCTTGCCATTTTGTGGCTTAGAAGTGAGAATTAAATTGGTTTCTGGCTTTTTTATGGTAAAGAAGAGGAGAATTGAATTGTTTTCGGGTAATTTTGTGGTAAAGAAGAGTAAAAAATATACTGGTTTCTGACAATTTTGTGGAAGAGAAGAGTAAAATTATTGTTATTATTATTATTAGCTAAGGGCTTCAACTGGGAAAAATAGCCCCGTGAAGAAAGAAAATAAGGAAATAAACAAACTACATGATAGGTAATAAACAATTAAAAGATATTTTAAGAACAGTAACAACATTAAAACAGATCTTTTATATATAAACTATAAAAAGACTCATGTCAGCATTCAGTGAAAAATCAGCAATGCAGAACAGCCTGCCTGACCTTCAGGTTTGAGCCGAAATACGGATGGTGTTTCCTACCCTGCGACCCACGTAAGTTGGACACGGTCAGGTACATCTCGTCTGGCTCCTTGAAGATGGACATGGAAAACTCTCCTTCAGTGGTATTGCTCGAATTAATTTTGAATCTGGAAATAAAGAAGTTATAAGATTGTATTTTCTACCTTCACATAATTACCTCTGTCAACGAAGTTGGAAGGAGGTTATGTTTTCTCCCCGTGTATATATATATATATATATATATATATATATATATATATACATACATTATATATATATGTATATACATACAATATATATATATATATACACATACATTATATATATATATATATATACATTATATATATATGTATATACATACATTATATATATATATATATATATATATATATATATATACACATACATTATATATATATAAATATACACATACATTATATATGTATATATATATATATATATATATATATATATATATAGATATAGTTATATATATATATATATATATATATATATATATATATATATATACATACATATCTATCCATCTATCTATATGCATATATATATATATATGTATATACATAAAAAAATATTCACACCTTTGGTCTCTCTCTCTCTCTCTCTCTCTCTCTCTCTCTCTCTCTCTCTCTCTCTCTCTCTCTGAGGCAATAAATTCTCACAATTGAGAAATTTAAATCCGTGGATTAGGAAAAATGGGTTAGTGTATGTTTGATTTCAATTGTAATTTTTCTTGATATAGCACTGAGACTGTTATATTATTATTATTATTATTATTATTATTAATATTTTTTGTTATTTATTCTTATGAATATTATTAATATTTTTTGTTATTTATTCTTATGAATATTATTAATATTGTTATTTATAATCATGTGATGGTGATTATCATTTATTTTCTTGTATCATAATTATGTTTTCTTAACTATCGTTTATTAACAAAGTAATTTTAATTTTCATACTTTCCTTTCATAAAAAGACAAATTAAATCAGGTTTTAAAAAAATGCAAATTAATTCAATAATATCAAACAATCCATCATTTTACTCTATCTTATATCAAACCCTAATCACTCAATTAATCTGGAGGTCTTTGGCAACAACCACTGTGGATGGCGGTATCTGGCATCAGGCGCGTCAGGGAGCAAATGTGAAAGGTGCATTTATTTTCTGGCGAATGGTTTGCGACCATTCATCCGTCACTGATAGGATGCCAGCGAAAAGAGGAGGCTTTCAAGCTTGAAATGGGGAGATTTTTGTATTTTAGGTAAAAGATTACACACTCTTGCTTGTGTTTATTCACGCGCATGCGTACGCTCGTGCGCGTGACCAACGCGTGTTTTTGTGCGAGTGTAAACCCTAACTTTTCTACGCGAATGATAAACAATCAACCTAGCAATAAATAGGTATTATGAAGTCAATTTTAGGGTCACTACCTTCAGTAGTGACCTGTATTTAATGTTTTTTGCCAGTAGTTTGTATATGCGGCAGATCGATCCCAGCTAGAGACTATGTTTAAGTTGTTTATGGGGGAGGTTATTGCTGTTTTGGGGTAAGTGGGGGCTGTGTTTGCCTGGCTGACGTTCTGATGAGTGTCTATCAGATGATAATGGAACAGAAGACAAATACTTTTAACCTTTTTAACTGTTTGATTAAGATTCATTGTTGGTAATACTGGAAGATGTGATAGAGCTAAAGAACGAGTTCGAGTGCAAACGAGATATTGGCGAATGGTGCAGTAAGTGTAGGCAGCTTCGACAAGCTGCTGATGTACCTTCTATAATTAAAAGCGGAATATGGTAGTAACTGTCAGGTAGTTTCTATTGATTCATCCTGAAGATCAATCTCAGGGTAGGGATAGTGGCTCTACAATAACCTGAATAATCGATTGAGCCTGTGTCTTAGTTTATGGTGATGAGCAGTTATTAGTTGTTTGAATTTCATACTTGTAACATTGCCATCAATATTAGTTCATAAGATAAGATCAATCATTCCAAATAGATTTGAAGAAAACAAAGAAACAAACTTACGAAAAGAGATTCGACCTTCCATGAGCTCCCAGATCGCAACCACTTTCCGTTGCGGTATTTTTGGCGGGAAGACAAGGAGGGTGTGAAATTGCGGGAAAAGTGGCGTCGCTGGTCCTCAGCGTGGTTGAAGAGCTTCCTGAAACGTTGTTGTTAGTGGTAGAAACGTTTTTCTGCAGAGGAGTCTCTGCGCTCCAGTTGTCTCCTTCAGGTGAGCAACTGGATGAGTTTTCGACAACAGCTAGCCATCTTTGGTTCTCCTGCACGGCTGTTAATTTGTATTCTGGATGGTCTGCTAGCTTTAGCTGGTACCAACTCATCTCATTGATTGCCTGTAAAGTCATTATTATTATTATTGTTATTATTTTTATAATTGTTATGATTTTTATCATAATTGCTATTTGGATCCATCTGGTTATGGCTATTCTATTCTTGTCAGATTCCTTGGGCATGTAGCATCCTACTTTTTAAACAAGGGTTGTAGCATAGCTAGTAATGATATAAACAGAGTTGTCATTATTGTTAATTTTGTTTACTTTGATGTTGATAATCAACACAAAATACTGGTAAAACAGAGAGAATAACATGTAAACATCTAGTAAAAAAGGTAAATTAGTAAACAGTATAATATAGACAACTTAAATCCTGTAAGGAAATTATATAACATCTTTTTAATTGATTATTTGTCACAAGTACGTTTTGATAAGATAACAAATGAATATATAAAAAGCTTACGGGAAATGAACCTTCTGTTGTAACACTTCAGGTCAAGATAGGTAGATAGATAGATAGATAATAATCTATAACAGCTTAGAGGAAGTGAACTTCGAACCGTAGTATAGACTAGAGAGTAACTTTTTAATAAAGCCAAACTTTCCTTATATATGAGTTACGGATTATGCACAGCCATTCCAAACTAATCCTGGAGACACTGATGAGGATTTTAAAGTGAAGGAGTTAGACCGACTCACCAGGAAAGGCGTTTCGATGGATAGATTGGACATCATAAACTCCATTTTCGGAAGACTTTTCGGTCGAAAACTGGCAGCCAGGTAGAGATTCGAGGTTCCAACAACGAGAACCGACCTGTCACCCCCTGCCAAGAGTGTATTAATAACTGTTCTTTGAGATTAACTGTCAGTTTCCGTGACAGTTCATGAGGTAGCTGACGTGTGCAGATCACGAGAAGCAACATTAGTGTTAGACTTTGAAGCGGAAAACTTTTCTTCTCTTAGTTATACTTAGTATAGGATTTGATTATTACATATCATTAATTAAAAGCTTACTATCATATTGAAAATAATTTCTCTGGACTCTACTTGGACTGAACATCAGAATCTTTGAGCAATCATTTCAAATTCAAGGACACAATAGAGTGCGAGCCAGTCCGAGGACTCCAGAATCCTTGAATCCTCATAGCATAGGAAATTCAGTGATGCAGTAAGTCGCCAACTAGTGTAAGGACTCAAGGACTCCTGAATCGCCATGGCAGACGTTACTTTACCTATACATCCTTGTCATACGTTCCCGGAACCTCTTGATGTGGGTGGCGAAGCCCTTCACCACGAAGGACGTAGGATTCAGCAGCCTGGCTGGGACGTCTTTGAACAGGGAGGCCTCCATGAGTAACCTTTCCATGACCTGGGAATATTATTGGGGATTTTAGGGTGCAATGTTTGGTAGTTATAGATAGGAGAAAACTGAAGCTTAAAATTAAAAATCACTGGCTCTAATTACACTGCTCACACATTGTTGAAGATGAATTCTTCATTAGTCAACGGACTTAAAATTTAGGATTCAGGTCGCTTGCACAGATTCGGCTTTGTGGACGCAACCTTTAAGTATTAACAATAGATCAAAATATATACAAGAAACTGGTGGAGAGATATAGCTGGAAGGAAAAAGCCAAGTATTCCAAAATTGAAATGGTTTGGACATGTGGTGAAAATGGATAAAGGAATGTTAGTAGAGCAGTAAATATGAAAGAGGTATTAGAAAGGAAGTAAGGAGTTAACAAGGAAAGATCATATTGTATACAAGAAACGGGTGGAGATATAGCTTGAAGGAGAAAGCCAATTATTCCAAAATTGAGATGGTTTGGACATGGGATGAAAATGGATAAAGGAAGGTTAGTCAGTAGAGCAGTAAATATGAAAGAGGTATTAGAAAGGAAGTAAGGAGTTAACAAGGGAAGATCTTGATATATACAAGAAACTGGGGAAGAGATATAGCTGGAAGAAGAAAGCCATGTATTCCAAAACTGGGATGGTTTGGACATGTGGTGAAAATGGATAAAGGAATGTTAGTAAAGCAGTAAATATGGTAGGGGTATTAGAAAGGAAGTAAGAAGACCCAAAACATCATCACAAACAGTGATGGATAATGATCTAGCCCTGATGGGAGACCAGCATGTAAACATTTATGCATAGTTTCGTCTTTATGACATCTTCAAGAGATGAAATGTGTCAGAATTTTCGTGTGAAATGTTACTATGCAAAACCTTGTTCGTGTTTGACTAGGAAAAAGTTTGCCAATGTCTTCTTTAAAGCTATTGTATTTTGATTGGAGAGAGAGAGAGAGAGAGAGAGAGAGAGAGAGAGAGAGATGAGAGAGAGAGAGAGAGAGAGAGAGAGAGAGAGAGAGAATTACAAGGATTTTGTGTCTCAGAATTTTTAGTCCATCCGTGGAGACTCCATTTGCTCTTTGGTAGAGCGATTTAGTTTAAGCATTTAGAGAGAGAGAGAGAGAGAGAGAGAGAGAGAGAGAGAGAGAGAGAGAGAGAGAGAGGCTGTGAGTTGGCGATCTCTTCCGGTGCAACTCTCAAAGTGTCGCAAATTCCAATATTGGGACACTTTCAAAATGGTCCATCTCAGAAGATGGCTGCATTTTCTCACTTAAGACTAAAATTCTGTTTTTAATATCGCATTTTCACCTTTGCTATGAAATATATATTGAATTTTTTATTTTGAGTAGATTTTTTAATAATGGTTATTAATTTGGCAGCCAAGGAAAACAGTATATGATTTGTTGAAATTTTTAAAAGATGTTATTTTATAATTTTTCAAAAATTGTAGAACCTTCAAAATATTAACTTGATTATTGCCAGATGTATAACTGCTTGGTCTCTCCTTGCTCCTTGGGTAGGGGGAGAGGGACTAGTAATACCCCGTAGAGCTGGTGTATGTCTGTATCTAAGCATTAGCCGTATTTTGACGGGTTGTGTACACTAGTAGTTGAAATTAGAGGGGCACTCAGTAGAGAGCATGCTTCCACCACGGCAGCTTATTTCTCGAGGTCAGGGTTAGTTCGGTCGACCTTTTGCTCAACCTTGATCTTGACCTTTGACCTAAGAATTTCAAAATTGAATCACCACGTCTCAATATAATTAATCCATGAAAGTTTCACTATTCTCTGAGTAAAATTGTGGCCAGGAAGTTGTTCACAAACAAACAAATGAACATCGAGTGAAAACATAACCTCTCCAACATCATTAAAAAATTGTCCATACAAACCACAAAATAACAGACCTACAGATGCAGGTCATGACCTAGAATAACAGGTCATAAGCTAAAATAAGACCTACAGGTGCAGGCTATGACCTGCAAGAAAAGCTACAGGTGCAGGTCATGACCTAAAATAACAGACCTACAGGTACAGTTCACGACCTAAAATAACAGATCTACAGGTGCAGGTCACAACCTAAAATAAGATCTACAGGATTAGCCCATGTCCTAAAATAAGACCTATAGGTGCAGGTCGTGACCTAAAATAACAGAACTTTAAGTGCAGTTCATGACCTACAATAAAACCTACAGGTGCAGTTCATGACTTGGAATAAGACCTACAGGTGCAGCTCGTGACC
>NC_090756.1:26403613-26409896 GCF_036898095.1 Palaemon carinicauda
CCTGTAGAGAGAGAGAGAGAGAGAGAGAGAGAGAGAGAGAGAGAGATGGACTGGAATTGAAAAATTGTATGTAGAATATAGGTATGTTATCAATCAGCTAGAGAAATATATGTCTAGTTCCCTGTAGAGAGAGAGAGAGAGAGAGAGAGAGAGAGAGAGAGAGAGATGGACTGGAATTGAAAAATTGTATGTAGAATATAGGTATGTTATCAATCAGCTAGAGAAATATATGTCTAGTTCCCTGTAGAGAGAGAGAGAGAGAGAGAGAGAGAGAGAGGAGAGAGAGAGAGAGATGGACTGGAATTGAAAAATTGTATGTAGAATATAGGTATGTTATCAATCAGCTAGAGAAATATATGTCTAGTTCCCTGTAGAGAGAGAGAGAGAGAGAGAGAGAGAGAGAGAGAGAGAGAGATGGACTGGAATTGAAAAATTGTATGTAGAATATAGGTATGTTATCAATCAGCTAGAGAAATATATGTCTAGTTCCCTGTAGAGAGAGAGAGAGAGAGAGAGAGAGAGAGATGGACTGGAATTGAAAAATTGTATGTAGAATATAGGTATGTTATCAATCAGCTAGAGAAATATATGTCTAGTTCCCTGTAGAGAGAGAGAGAGAGAGAGAGAGAGAGAGAGAGAGATGGACTGGAATTGAAAAATTGTATGTAGAATATAGGTATGTTATCAATCAGCTAGAGAAATATATGTCTAGTTCCCTGTAGAGAGAGAGAGAGAGAGAGAGAGAGAGAGAGAGAGATGGACTGGAATTGAAAAATTGTATGTAGAATATAGGTATGTTATCAATCAGCTAGAGAAATATATGTCTAGTTCCCTGTAGAGAGAGAGAGAGAGAGAGAGAGAGAGAGAGAGAGAGAGAGATGGACTGGAATTGAAAAATTGTATGTAGAATATAGGTATGTTATCAATCAGCTAGAGAAATATATGTCTAGTTCCCTGTAGAGAGAGAGAGAGAGAGAGAGAGAGAGAGATGGACTGGAATTGAAAAATTGTATGTAGAATATAGGTATGTTATCAATCAGCTAGAGAAATATATGTCTAGTTCCCTGTAGAGAGAGAGAGAGAGAGAGAGAGAGAGAGAGAGAGAGATGGACTGGAATTGAAAAATTGTATGTAGAATATAGGTATGTTATCAATCAGCTAGAGAAATATATGTCTAGTTCCCTGTAGAGAGAGAGAGAGAGAGAGAGAGAGAGAGAGAGAGAGAGAGAGATGGACTGGAATTGAAAATTGTATGTAGAATATAGGTATGTTATCAATCAGCTAGAGAAATATATGTCTAGTTCCCTGTAGAGAGAGAGAGAGAGAGAGAGAGAGAGAGAGAGATGGACTGGAATTGAAAAATTGTATGTAGAATATAGGTATGTTATCAATCAGCTAGAGAAATATATGTCTAGTTCCCTGTAGAGAGAGAGAGAGAGAGAGAGAGAGAGAGAGATGGACTGGAATTGAAAAATTGTATGTAGAATATAGGTATGTTATCAATCAGCTAGAGAAATATATGTCTAGTTCCCTGTAGAGAGAGAGAGAGAGAGAGAGAGAGAGAGAGAGAGATGGACTGGAATTGAAAAATTGTATGTAGAATATAGGTATGTTATCAATCAGCTAGAGAAATATATGTCTAGTTCCCTGTAGAGAGAGAGAGAGAGAGAGAGAGAGAGAGAGAGAGAGAGAGAGATGGACTGGAATTGAAAAATTGTATGTAGAATATAGGTATGTTATCAATCAGCTAGAGAAATATATGTCTAGTTCCCTGTAGAGAGAGAGAGAGAGAGAGAGAGAGAGAGAGAGAGAGAGAGATGGACTGGAATTGAAAAATTGTATGTAGAATATAGGTATGTTATCAATCAGCTAGAGAAATATATGTCTAGTTCCCTGTAGAGAGAGAGAGAGAGAGAGAGAGAGAGAGAGAGAGAGATGGACTGGAATTGAAAAATTGTATGTAGAATATAGGTATGTTATCAATCAGCTAGAGAAATATATGTCTAGTTCCCTGTAGAGAGAGAGAGAGAGAGAGAGAGAGAGAGAGAGAGAGAGATGGACTGGAATTGAAAAATTGTATGTAGAATATAGGTATGTTATCAATCAGCTAGAGAAATATATGTCTAGTTCCCTGTAGAGAGAGAGAGAGAGAGAGAGAGAGAGAGAGAGAGATGGACTGGAATTGAAAAATTGTATGTAGAATATAGGTATGTTATCAATCAGCTAGAGAAATATATGTCTAGTTCCCTGTAGAGAGAGAGAGAGAGAGAGAGAGAGAGAGAGAGAGAGATGGACTGGAATTGAAAAATTGTATGTAGAATATAGGTATGTTATCAATCAGCTAGAGAAATATATGTCTAGTTCCCTGTAGAGAGAGAGAGAGAGAGAGAGAGAGAGAGAGAGATGGACTGGAATTGAAAAATTGTATGTAGAATATAGGTATGTTATCAATCAGCTAGAGAATTATATGTCTAGTTCCCTGTAGAGAGAGAGAGAGAGAGAGAGAGAGAGAGAGAGAGAGAGAGATGGACTGGAATTGAAAAATTGTATGTAGAATATAGGTATGTTATCAATCAGCTAGAGAAATATATGTCTAGTTCCCTGTAGAGAGAGAGAGAGAGAGAGAGAGAGAGAGAGATGGACTGGAATTGAAAAATTGTATGTAGAATATAGGTATGTTATCAATCAGCTAGAGAAATATATGTCTAGTTCCCTGTAGAGAGAGAGAGAGAGAGAGAGAGAGAGAGAGAGAGAGAGATGGACTGGAATTGAAAAATTGTATGTAGAATATAGGTATGTTATCAATCAGCTAGAGAAATATATGTCTAGTTCCCTGTAGAGAGAGAGAGAGAGAGAGAGAGAGAGAGAGAGAGAGAGAGATGGACTGGAATTGAAAAATTGTATGTAGAATATAGGTATGTTATCAATCAGCTAGAGAAATATATGTCTAGTTTCCTGTAAAGAGAGAGAGAGAGAGAGAGAGAGAGAGAGAGAGAGAGACTAAAATTGAAAAATTGTATATAGAATATAGGTATGTTATCAATAAGCTAGAGAAATATATATCTAGTTCCCTGGAGAGAGATAGAGAGAGAGAGAGAGAGAGAGAGAGAGAGGAGAGAGACAAGCATATCTTATCATGCCATTATTCCCAAACATTAAAAGATATAATGTAAATCCTGTAGATATAACTCACTCAATGTCTGCCAGATCACATTTCGTCTTCGAGATGATCATCATGGTCACCATTTGGACTGCTAACCATGTCATTTTTCTTCTAGTATATCTGAGGAGAGAAGAGATTTGATAGTTAAAATCCTTCTTGTAATACAGGTATATGAGGAGAAAAGATTAAAGAATTAAATTCCTTTTTAAAATATAATATATAAATCTATGTTTCTGCTCTTAAAAAAAGTATTATTCTATTTATATACACTTTAAATTGTATGTCAATGAAATATACTTGTTATTACCTCCGCCTACGAAGTTGGAAGGAGGTTATGTTGGTGTGTGTGTGTGTGTGTGTGCTTGTGAACAGCTTCCTGGCCACAATTTTAATCTTAGAGTAATGAAACTTGCAGGGATTAACTGTTATATAAATAGCTGGAAATGCTGAAATTTTGGAAGGTCAAGGTCAAAGGTCAAGGTCAAGTAAAATGTCCATTTCACGTAATCAGCCATAAGTTTGGACATCGTTGTCACAGAGACTTCAAACTTGGTTCATATTTGAGTGTATGAAAAGCCACGCCACTTAATACATGTCAAGGTCAAAGGTCAACGTCAAGCAAGAGGTCGAGAAATAATCAGCGTCGGCTTTCAAAAAGGAAGGTATTTGAGGCATTTTAAATGAAGATTTTTTTTTAATATGAGTTAAACTATTACAAGAATGATTATGCTGAAAAATATTAGTAAACTTAACAGAGAAGAAGAAAATTAAACCAACAGAAAACCCAGTATAGAAAATGTTCAACAAACGCAAAAAAAAAAATATATTTTTTTATTTAGATATATATAGAACATAGATTATCAAGGAAAATATTTTTCCTTACAGAAAAATCAAAACATTTTGCAACAAAGAATAAACCCTTTAGAAAAGAAAATATTACTTACTATATTGGTGTTACGTTTTGTGTAATAAATTTCGAAAATTTATTCATTTTTTTCAGTTACAATCTCATGATAAATTAATAATTTAATTTTTTTTAAGTACCTTAAACACTCGGGGAGTTTTCAAAGTACTTTTAATTTTTATTCAAAGTCGTTTTTTTTCATAATTATAAATCATATATAATTTTGCTTGATCAAGTCAATTCACTTTACTTGAATTTTCCTCCTTTTGAGAGAAACACTACGAGCTCACTTTACTACTTCTAATATAACCAGGTTTTACTAAAACGAAAATTGTCTCGCAAAACATTCAGTCATATGTTTATAAATGGCAATTTATTCAAGTAAACTTGAAATACTCTCGAATAATCAGATGAATCACCAATAGAAGAAAGCGATAAGGCTGAAGGTCGGTGAAACAGTGGAGCGAATGAGCCGAAGAAAAGCGACAGGGAATTCTGGACTCGAGTCTTCTGTTCGGACATCCAAACCAGTACGGGCCTATCAGAAGCGGATCTTCGAGACGCATCCCAGTCGCGTTGAACGTCCAGAACATCTTCCCACTGAAGAAGTAGGTCTTGGCTCGGAAGGTCAACGCGCCAGTGTAGTTCACCGGGAGGTCGCGCCACACGCCGGTGTCCCTCGGGTAGTCTAGTTCGGCTCTGTCTTCGTAGTCGAGCCTCCAGTAAGAGTCTCCGCTGAAGAGGTAGACTCTGCCGTTGTATCCCCACATCATTGCGGCGTTCAGTCTGGTCGCGTTTACCCCGAGACTGAGCAGCTGATCGCTTTTCACCAGGCGGAGGTTGCCGTCCAACTCGTAGTACCTCGTCCCAGATATCAGTACGATGTTATTTCGCTTATTTTCAAATGCTGCGTCGATGCGATTTACATCCTTCGGTAATCCTATAAAGTACCTATGGACTCCATGGGGTGCTCCTCTCTCATAGAGCCGTCCCTTTCTGCTGATCCTCCAGAAGAGCATACCTTTGAAGAAAAAGATTTCTTCCCTAAATACAGTAACAGAGTCAAAGTCAGTGCTGCACATGTCAGGGGCTCCTTTTCTAGGGTGGCCAACCCTGCAAGATTCTGTGGGGACTACTGGTGGGCTAGTTGGTTTCGGAGGTCTCTTTGTAGGGTAAGGGGCCTTGGTAGTTGTCGGCACAGTAGGCTTTGGAGGCCTTGGTGGGCGTGTAACCGGTTTTGAAGGACGCGTTGGTGGCGTAACAGGTTTTGGTGGATCCGTTGGTATGAAGGGTGTAGGCGAAGGAAGAAATGTGTATATCTCTGGGATCTCTGGTTCCTCAGGCTTCCCATACAAGGCTTGTATTCCACGTATGTCATCGTCGGGCAGCTTGTTAAAATCCACTGGAAAAGTTTGGTAGATAGGTGACATGAGGGCTTTATCGACGTCGGAGTGCGAAAGACCCAACGAGTGACCAAACTCGTGGGCTGCTGTGATCAAGAGGCTCGTAGAGACATATTCCACGACCTTCTTGTGAGTGGCAAAATTCTCTGCATCGTCGAAGTGAACGTCCCCGCCTATTCCGTATCCAGGGTAAAAAGCGTGTGCCAGAGTCCCACCCGGTCCATCGAACTTGTTACCGTCTCCGTGGTCGCCCAGATGAAAATCCACGTAGATGTCGACGTCTGAAGACTGGGGATCCACTTCTTCGAAGACAATCATCGACTCTTGTTGCCAGAGGTTCATGGCAGCTATCAGCTGCTGCCTGATAACTCCAGAAGGAAGGTTAGTGCGGCTAGAGGGCGTCCGGAGAGTCCATTTTAGATTTGTCTTACGCCAAATGGAACCCTGTCTTATGTATCTTTTGAATCTACCTGTAGAATTGTGGTCAAACTCGCCGTTGTCTTTTTCAACGCCGCAGAACTTTACTGGTGGGTGGGAGGGTGTCGTTACATTGGAATGTGAGTCTTTTGTTCCTGGATCTTTGAACGTTTTTGCGCCTTTCTCCGAGTCTTTTGTTATTGGATCTTTGAACGTTTTTGCACTTTTCTCCGAGTCTTTAGTTCCTGGATCCTTGAGCGTTGTCACGCCTTTTTCCAAGTCTTTTGTGTTTGGATCCTTGAGCATTTTCACACCTTTATCCAAGTCTATTATTCCTGGATCCTTGAACGTTTTTGTGCCTTTTTCCGTGCCATTTGTTCCTGGATCCTTGAACGT
>NC_090756.1:26410396-26412896 GCF_036898095.1 Palaemon carinicauda
AGATAGGTGACATGAGGGCTTTATCGACGTCGGAGTGCGAAAGACCCAACGAGTGACCAAACTCGTGGGCTGCTGTGATCAAGAGGCTCGTAGAGACATATTCCACGACCTTCTTGTGAGTGGCAAAATTCTCTGCATCGTCGAAGTGAACGTCCCCGCCTATTCCGTATCCAGGGTAAAAAGCGTGTGCCAGAGTCCCACCCGGTCCATCGAACTTGTTACCGTCTCCGTGGTCGCCCAGATGAAAATCCACGTAGATGTCGACGTCTGAAGACTGGGGATCCACTTCTTCGAAGACAATCATCGACTCTTGTTGCCAGAGGGTTCATGGCAGCTATCAGCTGCTGCCTGATAACTCCAGAAGGAAGGTTAGTGCGGCTAGAGGGCGTCCGGAGAGTCCATTTTAGATTTGTCTTACGCCAAATGGAACCCTGTCTTATGTATCTTTTGAATCTACCTGTAGAATTGTGGTCAAACTCGCCGTTGTCTTTTTCAACGCCGCAGAACTTTACTGGTGGGTGGGAGGGTGTCGTTACATTGGAATGTGAGTCTTTTGTTCCTGGATCTTTGAACGTTTTTGCGCCTTTCTCCGAGTCTTTTGTTATTGGATCTTTGAACGTTTTTGCACTTTTCTCCGAGTCTTTAGTTCCTGGATCCTTGAGCGTTGTCACGCCTTTTTCCAAGTCTTTTGTGTTTGGATCCTTGAGCATTTTCACACCTTTATCCAAGTCTATTATTCCTGGATCCTTGAACGTTTTTGTGCCTTTTTCCGTGCCATTTGTTCCTGGATCCTTGAACGTATTTGCGTCTTTTTCCGAGTTTTTTGTTCGTGGATCCTTGAACGTTTTTGCGCCTTTCTCCGAGTCTTTTGTTTCTGGGTCTTTGAACGTTTCGCACCTTTTTCCAGAGTGGCCAGACGTTACCCGAGTGATAGAATTACCTGGATCCTTTAGCATTTTCACACCTTTTTTCCAAGTCTATTATTCCTGGATCCTTGAACGTTTTTGCGCCTTTTTCCAGGTCTTTTGTTCCTGGATCCTTGAACGTTTTCACGCCTTTTTCAGAGTTGCCAGACGTTACCCGAGTGACAGAATTTCCTGGATCCTTTAGCATTTTCACACCTTTTTCCAAGTCTAATATTCCTGGATCCTTGAACGTTTTCACACCTTTTTCAGAGTTGCCAGACGATACCAGAGTGTCAAAATTACCCGAATCCTTTAGCATTTTCACACCTTTTTCCGAGTCTTTTGTTCCTGGATCCTTGAACGTTTTTGCGCCTTTCTCCGAGTCTTTAGTTCCCTGGATCCTTGAACGTTTTCGCACCTTTTTCAGAGTTGCCAGACGTTACCAGATCGACAGAACTCCTTCCTTGTATGGGGATAGACCTGCTCTGATTCGTTCCATTTAATCTCTTCGTATCACAAGATTTATACGTAACACCTTTTCCATTTTGCACATCATCACCGTATGAAACAACACCTTCGCACAAGAGTAATATAAACATAACTGGTATCTCCCGAATCCTCATGGTCCACGCAAGGCTTAAAATTTGCTTCTGGAGCTCGCCAGGTTCAGAGTGAAGATAAGAACAGAGTTGTACAGAGTTGTACAAGCTGGGTGTACAGACATATTCAGTCTGTTTCACAACATTTATTACAGCTCTCAAGAGATAAATGCCTCGCCGGATATCTCGTCAACGGAAGCCTTTCGAAAGATTGATAATTAGGTAAAAGAACAACAACTCTTTCAAAATGTACGAAAACAAATATAGTTACGGTTCAAGGTTTTTTTTTTATTTTTTTTTTTTTGTAAGATTCAAATTGACTGATGGTCTTTTGTGGAAGGATTTTCATTTATAAATACAGATCTTACTAAGAATGTGTAGTTTTGAAATGTGTAACTTTAATATGTTCGATTATGTAGTTTTAAAATGTATAACTTAATGTAATCATTTATGTAGTTTTAAAATGTATAACTTAATGTAGTCATTTATGTAGTTTTAAAATGTATAACTTAATATAGTCATTTATGTAGTTTTAAAATGTATAACTTAATATAGTCACTTATATAGTTTTAAAATGTATAACTTGATGTAGTCATTTATGTAGTTTTAAAATGTATAACTTAATGTAATCATTTATGTAGTTTTAAAATGTATAACTTAATGTAGTCATTTATGTAGTTTTAAAATGTATTACTTAATGTAGTCATTTATGAAGTTTTAAAATGTATAACTTAATGTAGTCATTTATGTAGTTTTAAAATGTATTACTTAATGTAATCATTTATGTAGTTTTAAAATGTATAACTTAATGTAGTCATTTATGTAGTTTTAAAATGTATAACTTAATATAGTCACTCGTTAAGTTTTAAAATGTATAACTTAATATAGTCACTCGTTAAGTTTTAAAATGTATAACTTAATGTAGTCATTTATGTAGTTTTAAAATGTATAACTTAATTTACCTTTACCAAACAAGAGCAACCGAAATTAGATAGA
>NC_090756.1:26417896-26427896 GCF_036898095.1 Palaemon carinicauda
CAAAGGGTTATTATGCTCCTGTAATACATCTTTTGAGGAGAGCTTTCCAATAAATACCAAGAAGGTAGGATTTGTGGTATCTTGAAGGATTTTTCTACATCAGAAGTTTTGTTGAATTCATCTCTGGTAGTGGAAGGGTTGAAACATCAGTAGGTAAGCTTAAGGTTAGGGTTACAGAACCTTTACTTCAAGGTGGTGATGATAGACCAGGGGGCTTAGGGTTACAGAACCTGTACTTCAAGGTGGTGATGATAGACCAGGGGGCTTAGGGTTACAGAACCTGTACTTCAAGGTGGTGATGATAGACCAGGGGGCTTAGGGTTACAGAACCTGTACTTCAAGGTGGTGATGATAGACCAAGTGGCTTAGGGTTACAGAACCTGTACTTCAAGGTGAGGATG
Organism: Palaemon carinicauda; assembly: GCF_036898095.1. Classification (NCBI taxonomy): domain Eukaryota; kingdom Metazoa; phylum Arthropoda; class Malacostraca; order Decapoda; family Palaemonidae; genus Palaemon; species Palaemon carinicauda. The sequence goes on from NC_090756.1 coordinate 26,418,298, forward strand.
CTAGACCAGGTTAGAAATGTCACAGCACATTTATATTATGATAAATTAAGAACATTACAATTGGCCAGTGACCAATAAAACTTAACTGAAGAAAATTCAGGACAACAATATTATTTACATGATATATTGGACATAAAACTTATTTTTTAGGCTCAAGCCATGTCGTCCTGATGGAAGTTCCTACAGGGTATCTTCATTGGGTATATTTGACTACAGTGATATTCCCAGAGAATTTACCTTAAGGTACCCAGACTCCTAACTCCTGGAGCGAATATCCCTAAATAAATGAACCAGGGATTACATGATAAATTGGACATAAAACTTACTTCTTAGTTGTGAATAAATTTTATTTCAGTGGAGACTGCACAGATAGCCTACTGTCATTGTGTAAACATTACAGAGATATTGGCAATTGATATCACAGTCAGTATGTTGATCCAGGATCAACATCTAAACCCATTGCTTGATATGTCTTGGTTTGTAGGACTGAGTAAAATACTTGTACTATCCACATCCTGAGCCCATAAACATGTGGGTCAAAGTATAGGTCAAACATGTGGGTCAAAGTATAGGTCAAACATGTGGGTTAAAGTATAGGTCACTAGAATTGAAAGCAGTCACAGTAAAGTTGAAAGTTTTTGCACTTAAATTGAAAGTAGTGGATCTTAAATTGAAAGTAGTTGCACTAAAATTGAAAGTAGTTGCACTAGATTTGGAAGTAGGCTTGCTAAAATTGAAAGTTTTAGCACTTAAATTGAAAGTAGGGGCACTAAATTTGAAAGTAGTTGCACTAAAATTGAAAGTATTTGCACTAAAATTGAAAATATTTGCAATTAAATTGAAAGCAGTGGCACTTAAATTGAAAGAAGTGACACTTAAATTGAAAGTAGTTGTACTAAAATTGAAAGTTTTTGCACTCATTGAAAGTAGTTGCACTAAAATTGAAAGTAGTTGCACTTAAATTGAAAGTAGTGGCACTTGAATTGAAAGTGTTTGCACTAAAATTGAGAGTAGTTGCACTAAAATTGAAAGCAGTGGCACTAAAATTGAAAGTAGTAGCACTAGATTTGAAAGTAGTTGTACTAAAATTGAAAGTAGTTTCTATAGAATTGTAACTGATTGCACTAAAACTGAAAGCAGTCAAACTAAAATTGAAAATAGTCCCACTCAAATTGAGAGTAGTTGCACTAAAATTGAAAGTAGTTGTACTAAAATTGAGAGTAATTGCACTAGATTTGAAAGTAGTTGTACTAAAATTGAAAGTAGTTGCACTAAAATTGAAAGTAGTTTCTCTAGAATTGTAACTAATTGCACTAAAACTGAAAGCAGTCTAACTAAAATTCAAAATAGTCCCACTAAAATTGAGAATAGTTGCACTAAAATTGAGAGTAGTTGCACTAAAATTGAGAGTAGTTGCACTAAAATTGAAAGTAGTCACTAAAATCGAAAGTAGTTGCATTGAAATTGAAAATAGTTACACTAAAATTGAAAGCATTAGCACTAAAATTAAGAGTAGTTGCACTAAAGTTAAAAGTAGTTGCACTAAAACTGAAAGTAGTGTCACTAAAATTGAAATCGGTGGAAGAAATGTAAACCTCCCACGATTCAGTGATAGTTTTGGCACATGTGAATGAACATATGGAATTAGGGCCATGTAGCCCTGGCCTACATATATGGCTGAAAAACCCGTTCATCGAAATTTGTATTCTCTTTCTGGCGCTCAGCCAGTGAGGACGGTTTAAGCATAAAATATTTACCGAGGACCGAAGAGGTTGGGGTCAAGGTGGCTTGAACTGTTGCTATCAGATCCAATGGATTTCTGAGCTCCGGACTCCTTTTATTATCATTATTATTCTATATCATTTGGCTCTTAATAGTTCAGGGTTTGGTGTCACGACTGAGATGGTGCGGGCACGTGTTAAGGATGGATGGTGGGGAGAGAGTGAGGAGGGCTTGGGAGGAACTTGTTAAGGGGAGGATATCAAGAGAGAGGCAGAGGATTAGATGGGGTGATAAGGTGAAGGATAATATGGAGAGAAGAGGTTTGGTGGAAGAGGATGCCTTTGATCGAAGGCATTGGAACGGGCGCATCAGGTAACCGACCCCTTAATGTAGGGATAACGGTAGGGGAGAAGAAGTTCAAGGTTTGGGAAATCGGGAAAGTCTCGTAGGGGCTTATTGCCATCAGTGCACCTCACATTGTTTACTGTAGGCATTTCTTGTAGGTCTTTGTAGTACACCTTCGGCCCCTAGCTGCACCGGCTTTTTCGTTTTCTGCTCTATTGTCGCTACCGCTTCCTTCCTCCTATCTTGCTCTCCGGGAAAACTCTCAGGACAGAAAAGAAACACAAAAGTAAAGATAGAAGTATATTAGAAAAAAACAACATAGAGAAATGATATAAAAGATATGAAATGAGTTTGGTGTGAGAATGTTTACTAAAACTTCCAACGATTTAAGAAAGTCACTCGGAAGATCATTCAAGGAACAAGACTTCAGATTTTGGAAATGACTGGCTGTATTGGAAGATCTGAATGCAAAGATTTTAAACAGAGAACTGATTGAACGACAGTGCCAGAGATCAGTCTTGAGACCCGGAATAGGAAGGGTAAGGAACGCAAGTTTTCATTCAGCAAGTTATGCGAACTTCTAACGATTCAAATTTCCAGGAAGAACACTTCTAGAAAAGGCAAGTTTTGGAAATGACTGGCTGTCTTGGAAGACCTGAATGCAAAGGAGGATCAGAATGGTGAAAGATTTTAAGCAATTTGATGGGACGACGGTGCCAGAGATCAATCGTTAGACCTGAAATAGGAAGACATAAAAGAACGCAAGAGTTTTTAGAAGTGATTGGCTGTCTTGGAAGACCTGAATGCAAAAGGGGGATCAGAATTGTGAAAGATTTTAAACAATTTGATAGGACGACAGTGCCAGAGATCAACCGTTAGACCTGAAATAGGAAGACAAAAGAACGCAAGAGTTTTTATTCAGTAATTTATGATTGGGTCAGCTGCCGAAGAGCAGAGAGTCATATATGAAACAAAAGCACTCGATATGGGTGTGAAGCGCAGTGAGTGTGAAATGACTGAGGTACAGCTGATGGGTATTTTACGTAGGAATGAAATAGGACTGGCATTTGTCAGTTGTCCCCTCATGGGTTACAGTCACACATTTGGCATTCATCACAGTTGACTTATTACCAGGAACATAATTCATATATATATATATATATATATATATATATATATATATATATAAAAGGCACAATTCCTGCGTGTAAATAAGCCACAAACCCTCTCAATATCGAATTCACTCTACCTCGGAAGAATTAAGCTTACGTTAATAGCTTCTGGTCGGCCGTGGATTCGAACTCGGACTAAGGAAACTGAGGTTCCAGTGGCATAATATATATATATATATATATATATATATATATATATATATATATAATGTAGGTGTGTGTCTGTATATATACACTATAAACAGGTCATATGAAAATCTTTGTTGATCAAGTTAGGTTAATTTTCGATCCAGTAATTCTAGCTATGAAAGGTTGTAATGAAAATATAATGGCTGCCCCAATCATTAATGTGCCCATGAGGGCATAAGGAGCTGCCATACCCCCTGTGGCGTCCATGACGAATCCTGAAAATGAAAAGGACGTCAAATCTTTAGAATATATTTTTTGGAAAATTTCTTCCCTCAGTTATACCGGTCAATAGTTCTTCAAGAATTTATAGAAACTATTACATCTATTTTATCTGCAAATAGGGGTTGGCCCCAGAGAAAGAGCAATGTAAGGGTCCTTGCTACGTTCATACTTTTAGCTGTTTGGCTTTCATAGGGCTATCGGGAGTCCTATAATTCCCATAAAAGATTCTGTTAGTACCAGCGTACGTGTCCCTCCCATTTGCCAAGGTTCTGAATTTTCTCACGTCTTCTGTTTTCCCTGATTTACTTCATTTTCCCCTCCCTCTAGTCTGAGTTAGGTAAGGAAATAAATGCTATCAAAAAGTTATAAGATGAAGAAAAATTTTTCGTTTGACAATATTTGCTGATTTCTAAAAAGGAGGTAGTACTCGTAAGCTCTAGGATTCACCAGCTGACACCGCTATACTCAACGCAGTGGGAAATGGACGATAGGGGAGAGCCCTTAGTTTGAAACGGATTCCCAGACAATGTTTGGCATTTAATATTTGTCAATGAAAAAAAATACTTTTAGAAGAAAAATTTCCCAGAAGTATTACTCTATACTAAGTACTATTATGAATTATGATTATGTTATTGAAAACATAAAGTATATGATTTTAGAAAATACAGTTCGCTAAAGAAAAATTTATAAGGTCACAATGTTTTATGCAAGCAGATGTGTATGACCAGCTATTTTCTTTATATATTTATCTAATCAGGATCTGATAGCCATCAAAATTTAGGATTTTTGTCCAAAGGAAAATCCATGTGCAATTTTCAGAGAACATTTATCAAACCCCTATAGAACTAAAATTGTTTACGTAACATAAATCCCTGAAAACTGAGGCGTAGCCTTGCTAGCAAACAGGCGTACAAACAGATAATCAAAATTGACGCGGATAGCCAGGCATAAGTGATAAGAAGTTCTAGTTCTTTACCTATAAAAGGAGGGTACACGAAGCTGCAGATACCCTGCACCATCCTGAAGAAGCCCCAAGTGGAAGGCATAGAGTCCCCGCCAAACTGCTCCGCCAGAAGGATGTTTATCAGAGTCCAGAAGAACCCCATGGAGAGGGAGAACATGGTGGCTGTTATGATGAGTTGCCACATCGTTCCACACAGGGGGACTATCAGACATCCTGCGGCTCCTATGAGCAGGCTGAAAGACAATGTTTGGTTAAGGATATGGATAGCCAGTTTGGTGGGAAGTTTACGGTGATAGCTGGTGAGCAAAAGTGGGTATGGGAAGCTTACAATCACTGATGATAATTCAAAGGAAAACATGGATTCAAACACAAGAAATTAGCCAGATAAGATCAGTGATATAAGAATTTTTATACAGTGAAAGTATTATTACCTTACAAGAAACCCATGTGTTGTCTTGAACATTTTGTAACTGAATATGGACCCACATGCAAGACGCATGATAGAGTCAGTCAGAGAGCAATAGGAGGACACAAATGAGTTCTGCATGTCCGTAAGACCAATCGTCCTGCCGTAAACCGGAAGGAAGAAGAGGGCATTGGGTAACGCCGCCGTGGAGCAGACGACGACGGCCAGGTAGACGAGGTAAGAGGGATTCCTGAAGAAGGAGAATTGGAGGGGCTTCTTCTTTACCGTTTGCGTATTCTCTTCGACCTTATGCCTATTTTGGTAAGAAGACGGTTTGCTTTGTTCCCGTTCCCTCCAGAAGTCTTCAGCTACGATCCTCTGGTGCTGATCAAAGGGCCTCATGAGCATACCGAAAACGGCCAGCTGCAACATGACGCCAGCCATCATGATGAGGGCTCCCTGGAACCCAAAGTGACGGTGCAGCAACACGACCAGCGGAGAGAATATGACGCCGCCCATCGGGTTTCCGGCTGACCGAACCCCGTTGGCAAAAGCCCTCCTCTTCTCGAAGTAGTCTGTGACCACAATGTACCCTGGGGTTTCTGCCAAGCACATGCCAGCCCCTGCGATTGAGGAATGTACAAATAGAATAATCACATGGGTAAGAAAATTAAATCATGGGTAGAGATAGAGAGAGATAACTCACCAAAGAGAGCACCCAGGGTGAATGCCATGTATTCAATGGAGAAAGCTGGGACTGCCAATAAGAAGCTACCAGCACAGATGAGGCCACCCAGAATTATACATTTACGTGGCCCTATGATGACTGTTAGGGCTCCCATCAATGGTGCTGCAGGGAGAGATATAACGAGAGATGTAGTTGTAGATCATGGAGGATTCAATAGATACAAAAGTGAACAGGAAAACACCTGAGAGATACATGACTGGTTGTAAGAAGAGAGATGCTACAGAGGATTGGCAGTGGGGTAACTTAACTGGTAAATAAGTGAATATAACAAAAGATATAAAGAATGTATGAAATTATTAAATGTTGGGTTAGATATCATTCAAAGCATAAAACGTAAAAAAAGAGAATTGATATGCAGGTTTTACAAGGATGAGTGTATTCGATATGTAAAGGGATATAATTGATAATATAAAACTTCAATAACTGGTTGTAAATGAAGATACAACATGTATTATTGCCTGTCTGGTTTTGTCAAGATTGGTAGGGAACCAGTTTAAAAGTTCAAATAAAGCTTCATCAGAAAAGTTTTCGAAATGTCAAAGGTTGAAAACCAAAATAAGAAAGCATTGAAGAACTATCATGAAAAGAATCATCATCATCATCAGCCATTACTAGTCCACTGCAGAACAAGGGCCTCAGACATGTCCCTCCACTTGCGTTGGTTTATGGTCTTCCTGTGCCAGTCCATGCCCGCAAACCTTCTTAGTTCGTTGATCCATCGTTATACAGGGAATCGGCAATACAAGGTGAGAGACTTATATCCCAGAGAGGAAGCATACAGGTAGGAGGTTAACTCCAATGCTACTACACCCTTCCATACTTTGCCTCATTACTTCACCTAGACTCTTTAGAGCAACTAAATAATCAACCTATACTCACAGAGCAGGCATCTGCATCCCATGAGAAGTCCGAGGATCCATCCCGCCTGAGCTCCGGAGGCGTCGGGAAAATAGTCCAGGATGATGGTGTAGGTGATGCCAAAGCTCTTGAAGTTTCCGGCTGTGACGAGGTTCACCATGAATACCAGGAATAGGACTAGCCAGGCATACCTGTAGGGGGGAATCTAGCTCTTAGAGTATTCACGTATTCTGTGTTATGATTAGGCTGTGTCTACGCAGGATGCAGTTTGGCAAGTGCAGGCTGGAGTTCGGTTGCTCTTGGAATTTGTAATACATTGATTCCGATGTCTACATAGTGACATATAAATCAAAGATATACACATATGTCCAGTGCCAAAACCCTCTTCGGTTTCCTATTAAAGACTTGGGAAGCAAGCCCTTTTTTAGGGGGCTACTCCCCCCAAACCCTACTTCCTAGCTCACAAGATCAGTAAAGTTGTGCTAACTAGGGAATCCTATCCTCCTCTTAGTGCAGTTTTAACGCTTGAACTACATACTACCAGGCGGGAATGGTCCTGCTAAACTACCAGAGGTAAGCCAAGATAAATATACATAAATAATTTGAAATTATAATCCAGTTAATTTTTGTGTCTTACCCTGTGTCCTTGCCTGAAGGCGGCTCAGGAGAAACAAAACCCACTTCAGGATTTCCGTGAGGCTCCGAAGAACTGAAGACTTTGGGATTTTCCTTCTGGAAACCTTCTAAACGTTGTAGAGACCATGCGGTAAGTGCAAGTGGTGGTGTAACCCTACTTCCTTGCTCACAGGATCAGTAAGGTTGTACTAACTAGGGAATTCTATCCTCCTCTGAGTGCAGTTTTAACGCTAGAACTACGTACTACCAATCGGGATGTCCCACTAAGCTACCAGAGATAAGATGATTATAAAACAATCGTTTGAAATGACAATCCACTTAACTTTTGTGTCTTACCCTGTGTCCTTGCCTGAAGGCGGCTCAGGAGAAACAAAGCCCACTTCGGGATTTCCATCTGCCTCCAAAGAACTGAAAACTTCAGGATTTTCTTCATCTTCGATGAGAGGTAAGGCCTGCAGATGACTTGTGCAGCCGGAGGCAGCGTCGTCGGCGACCTCGTAATCCCTTTGGTCTTGCGAGGTCAAGTAACTTATTTTCTTGTATGAGCTGTCGGTCGCAAGCTTGGTCGCGTTTTCCGGGAGTAAGTACTCGTAAGAACGGTCTTCGTCGACATTGTCACCTTCGGTTTCTGAAAAGTTACTTAGCGTTAGTTCCTGTTTTCAATTGATTGGATGAATGTTTTCATAACCTTATAACCTATGTTCTCAAACCTTAACAGGGTGGACAGGTGGATAAGATAATCAAGAAAACTGATAAGAGGAAAGGAAGACAAATAGTGAAAATAAATATATGAAAATAGGGAAGAATATTAAAGATAACTAGAGGTTGCACTCTGTATAGTGCAGACCTTTGCCACGGCAGCTTATTTCTCGACCTTGACCTTGACCTTTAACCATAACAAGTATTAATTGGAGTGGATTTTCATACACTCAAATATGAACCAAGTTTGAAGTCTCTGTGACAACGATGTCCAAACTTATGGCTGATTACTTGAATTTTACATTTTGCTTGATTGTGACCTTAACCTTTGACATTGACCCTCAAAAATTTAATAATTTCCAGCTTTTTACATAAAAGTTAATCCCTGCAAGTTTCATTACTCTACGAATAAAATTGTGGCCAGGAAGCTGTTCACAAACACACAGATAAAACATAACCTCCTCCTAACTTTGTTGGCGGAGTTTAATAAGGAAAGTAAGTCTAAATGAAGTTATAGGTGAGATAAAGGACAATTGATTTAAATGCAAAGTTGTGGATTATGAAAACTATTTGTGAAACCTGTGTGAAATGATTCATACTTGTAATGGATAGTGTTGATTGGTGAAAGTAAGGAGAAACTGCAGTGGCTATAGAATGAGCACGGTTGTGTTTGTAAGAATGGAAAGTTGAGTGAACACTTGCAGGATACTAAAATACTTGGAGTTGTCAGTGGAAGCTAAAGTGGGAATGTATGAAGGGATTGTTTAGGCAACTTTACTTTATGGATATTAGGATATGCAGATGATGCTACTCTCTTTGCATCATTTCCATCCCCTGAATGTAGATCTGTGGTTGCTGAATCCCTTGATATAGATCTAGCTGAAATTAGTGCCTGGTGCAAATTATGGGGTATGGAGTTGAATCCTAACAAAACTCAAAGTATGATTGTAAGTAGGTCAAGGACAGTGGCTCCTCAACATCCGGATCTCAGCCTTGATAATGTCTCTTTAACTTTGTATGACTCTTTTAAAATTTTAGGTGTGATTCTCGACAGCAAATTTACTTTTGAGAAACACATTAGGTCTGTGTCTTCTTCAATTGTACAAAAAATGGCTTATTGATAAATCTTTTTAAGATTTTAGTGATCAATCTGTTCTGAAGAAGTGTTTTAATTCTTTCATTCTACCTTGTTTCGATTATTGTTCTTATGTCTGGTGTTCAGCTGCTGATTCTCATCTTAATTTGTTGGACAGGAACTTACGGTCTATTAAATTCCTTATTCCTGATCTAGATATTAATCTTTGGCACCATCGTTCAGTTAGTTCATTATACATGTTGCATAAGATTTTATATATATATATATATATATATATATATATATATATATATATATATATATATATATATATATATATATATATATATAATTCGGACCATCCTTTACATTTAGATCTTCCTGGACAGTTCCACCCTGTTCGTAATATTAGGCAGGCATTTAATTCTAATAGTCAGGCCTTCTCCATCATGAGGCTCAATACTACACAGTACTCTAAAAGTTTTATTCCAGCTGTGACCAAGTTGTGGAATGATCTTCCTAATCGGGTAGTTGAATCAGAACTTCAAAAGTTCAAACTTACA
>NC_090756.1:26432896-26461115 GCF_036898095.1 Palaemon carinicauda
CTTCTCGGAGACGGCTTGCAGAGCGCCCGTTGTGTAGTGATACCTGGAAGGAGCAAAGATGTCTACGATTATAATCACGCTTTCAGTAATAGGAGTGATAAAAGTCATACCAGTGGCTATGATGGTAATGATAGCATTATTAAGAGCACTTGATTATGTAACATGATAAGCGAGTGGATCTCCAGTATCTGAACTCACCTCAGTCCCCTGGCGAAGTTGTCGTAGGTCAAGTTCGGCTTGTTTGACCTCTGACCCCACATTCTGGCAATGGTCGTTGGCTGTACCAGTCTGAATGTGGCCTGGCTCTGGTCTTCCCATCGAATCAGGGAAGGGTTTGTCTTAGGATCGGCCAGCAATCTGATGACGAACTCCCAGTTTTTTGGACCTCTTGCTGTAAAAACAAAAAAAAAATATTTTTAGTATTTTTGCAGAATTTATGGGTTATGTTCAAGAAAAAATTAATTTTTCTTATAGTCACAATAACCAAAGGACTTTTTGAACTTTTTTTTCATATTGAAATAGACCTTTTCACCCGACTAATGACCCCGACCCAATTTGGGTTCATTATTTTTTTAAGGAAAAGTGGATATATAGAAGTTAAAAAGGTCATTATGACTTTAAAGAATGTTGAAGAATTCTTTCATATACATCTCAATAAAAAAATACATTTATTATTATATTAGAAACATGACCATCTTGAGATAAAAAAAAAACCCTGTGAAGCAACTTCTGAACTAAACGAAAAGGCAATTTCAAAACATATCGTTCAAGCATCAACTAAAGAACGTTTTAAGATAAAAAAAACCCTATGAAGCAACTTCTGAACTAAACGAAAAAGTAATTTCTAAACATATCGTTCAAGCATCCACTAAAAGAACATTAATTTAAACTTACGTCTCTTTTTGGCATCTGGACGAACATTTTGAAGGTGCTCTTCTCCAGAGGTTGAAGCCTCAGGCGAACTCTGAATGACGGATTCTGGGATGTACTGCATGTCTTCTGTTGAAGAATAAAGAAAGATTGTTAATATTAATGGGAATTTAGAAATAACAATAGGGTGTTTGATTCTTTATCTGATGGAGCCAAACTTTCACAAAATTGGGGGTGAATTCTGATGAGTATTTTAATTAAATTAAGAGAATTGTGAATTAATTCTGATGGGTATTTTAATTGAATTCAGAGAATTGTGAACTAATTTTGATGGGTATTTTAATTACCTTTCACAGAATTGTGAAAGAATTATGATGGGTATTATAACTTTCACAGAGAACTGTGTACTAATTCGGCTGGGTACTTTAATATCATATCATGAGGGCTCATATAATTAACTTAGTCCATTTATTAAATAAATATAATCAGTTCTGTTCAATAAGTGAAGCATCTTCAAACAACGAGTCCAACACCACAAACTCACCCATTTTAATCGGCAAAAACTGTTCAGGGAGCGTCAGATCCCCGCCAGCGGCTCCCCCTTCGTAATCCGGATGGTGGATGTAGCGATCCAGCTCCTCAATGTCCTCACAGGTGAGCTCCAGGATACCGCTCTCGTATCCCGTCTCTGTCCCGGGATGCTGGTAGGACGTGGAGGGCGGAGAGGAGAAGGATAAGGTAGATGACGATGATGATGCGCCGGGTCCTGTGGGAGGAAGGAAGAAGAAGATGAGTTGAGGGTTTGTTTACATTTGAGGACGTTTATGGATTCGTCTTCACTTGGCATTGATCTATTTCGATAATGAAATGGAAATTTTAAGTTAAATAGCAGTATATATTGACTATTTATCTAGAGGAAAGGTTGAGTTTTTTGTTTAAATTTGAGTGACATCCCATGAAGAAAGTATAATCAATTGTTTTAATCAATTACCATAACTTGAATATAGTGAATGTTTGTATGTTGTACAGACCGACATAGATCTCTTTTTATAGTTTATATATGAAAGATACATTTTAATGTTTTTACTGTTCATAAAGTGTTTTATTTGAATTATTCATCGCTTTTCTTGTAGTTTATTTATTTCCTTACTGGGGTATTTTAACCTGTTGGAGCCCTTGGGCTTATAGCATCCTGCTTTTCCAACTAGGGTTGTAGCCTAGCTAATAATAATAATAATAATAATAATGATAATAATAATAATATATTGACTATCTATCTGCTAGGTAAAGTTAAAGAATGGCCAGTTACGTCGGCCTCCGGACTAATAAATTATTTAATAAATGATGAAGAAATTTCTCTTCGCCGTATAGAGTCATCGGCTTCAACATAAAATGACTTTGTGTGAGTTTCTTGTACAAGGTGATTGTTCAAGACGGTTTTCCAGATTGCGACACTTGTCTGGCCCGGAGAGAGAGAGAGAGAGAGAGAGAGAGAGAGAGAGAGAGAGAGAGAGAGATTCCATTGTGATACAAGGTTCAGACGTGAAAAACAAACTTGCTGCTTATGCAGATGATTCTACTCTCTTTGTGTAACCCTTCCACCAGACATCGAAACATCTATCTCATCTTGGAGAGAGAGAGAGAGAGAGAGAGAGAGAGAGAGAGAGAGAGAGAGAGAGAGAGAGAGAGAGAGAGAGAGAGAGAGAGGGGGGGTTGAGGTGTTTGGCAATGTTACCCAGAAGTCGTGAGAATCCAAGAGTTCTCATACAGGATATGTTGTTATGCTTGATCTTAATGTCAATACACCAACGCCTTTCTTGATTATTATCACCAAGTCAAGATTTATCTTGTGATTCACCCAGTGATGAAATCACATTACATATTAAGATATTTAGATCCTTTGTACAAATATATTATTACTAGCTAAGCCACAACCTTTGTTGGAAAAGCAGGATGCTATAAGCCCAAGGGCTCCTACAGGGGAAAATAGCTTTGTAGGGAAAGGAAATAAGGAAATAAACAAATCACAAGTAATGGATAATTAATGTAAGATATTTTAAGATCAGTGACGATGTTAAGATAGATCTGTTATAGCTAAACTATGAAGAGAGATTTATGTCAGCCTGTTCGATTCAACTACCCCATTAAGAAGACTGTATTAAACCCAAGGGCTAGTTTGCTACATAGATAAGACACCATTTAAAGGCTGTTAAACCCAAGGGCTAGTTTGCTACATAGATAAGACACCATTTAAAGGCTATTAAACCCAAGGGCTAGTTTGCTACATAGATAAGACACCACTTAAAGGCTGTTATATCCAAGGGCTAGTGTGCTACATAGATAAGACACCATTTAAAGGCTGTTAAACCCAAGGGCTAGTTTGCTACATAGATAAGACACCATTTAATGACTGTTAAAGCCAAGGGCTAGTTTGCTACATAGATAAGACACCATTTAATGACGGTTAAACCCAAGGGCTAGTTTGCTACACAGATAAGATAGCATTTAACTGCTTACCTTGTTCTTTCTTGCACCTGATGTCCGCAAACTCCCCGTGGAAGATGGGTGCATAGACCGACCCAACTATGTTCGAGAAGTCGAGCAAAGAGAACTGGAGGAGGTCGCTCCCTGTGTAATTTCTGAACAACAGGAGGTCGACTGTTGACTGGTCGATGCCCCTCTTTCTGCAGACGCTGCAAGACCAGTCTAGACTGTCCTGGAGAGAGAAGGATTTGTTAATTTTTGAGATTTTAGGATTTTACGAAGAAGGGTCCCTTTAGTTTAGGACTTTTAGGGAGAAGTTGCTTCAGTTTTTGGACTTTTAGGGAGAAGTTGCTTCAGTTTATGGTGAACTTTTTAGGTTTTTGTGATTTTTTAAGAAAAGGGGCCTTAAATTTCTATTGAGTTTTTGTGTTTTTTTAGGGGTAGGGTCCCTTCAGTTTTTGGATAATGGTATTTACGACTTTTAGGGAGAAGTTGCTTCAGTTTTTGGTGAACTTTTTAGGTTTTTGTGATTTTTTAAGAAAAGGTGCCTTAAATTTCTAATGAGTTTTTGTGGTTTTTTAGTAGAAGGGTCCCTTCAGCTTTTGGATAGTGGTTTGTGGGATTTTGGACTTTTAGGGAGAAGTTGCTTCAGTTTTTGGTGAAGTTTTGAGTTTTTAACATTTTTTTAGGGAAAGGTAACTTCAATTTCTAGTGAATTTTTGAGTTTTTGAGTCTTGTCTTAATATTAATAAGGGTCACTTGAATTTTTGGATAATGGTTTGTGGTATTTGGGAGTTTTAAGAAGTTCCTTCCGATTTTTAAGTTTTTTGAGATTTTAACATTTTTTAGGGAAAGGTACCTTAAGTTTTCTAGTTAATTTTTTTTTTATTTTTAATGTATTTTTGAGAGAGGTTCCTTCAATTTCTAGTGAAGTTTTGAGTTTTTAAAATTTATTTAGGGAAAGGTACCTTAAGTTTCTAGTGATTTTTTTTTATTTTTAATGTATTTTAGAGAGAGGTTCCTTCAATTTCTAGTGAAGTTTTGAGTTTTTCAAATTTATTTAGGGAAGGTACCTTGAGTTTTTGGATATTTTTTTTTTGTAGGGGGTGTTTAATTTTCGATATATGAAATATATCAAAATTTATTTACTTTTTACGATATTAATAATAGTTGAAATAATGATAATTATAGTAATAACATTAACAACGTCATATTAATAATGATGAATGTATTTTTTTCTTAGACTTTGAAGTGAAAACTTTTGAAATTAAGAAAATAGAATTTAAGGAATGAACAGAAGCAAATCTCAAGTATTAGTTAATAATAATAATAATAATAATGATAATTATAATAATAATTATCATTAATTTTTAACTATTCCATTCAATTTATATGGATTTCGTTTCTATTTAGCCAAAGACATAACTCATTTAAGACACGACTGATTTAAGACATGACTTATTTAAGACACGACTGATTAAAGACATAACTGATTAAGGACATAACTGATTTAAGACATGACTTATTTAAGACAGTACTGATTTAAGACATGACTGATTAAGGACATGACTTATTTAAGACAAGACTTATTAAAGACATAATTGATTAAAGACAGTACTGATTTAAGACACGACTGATTAAAGACATAATTGATTAAAGACATTACTGACTTAAGACATAACTGATTTGCGCCCTTACCTCCGGAGTCCACTGGCTGATGTCTGTCCTGGCGAAGGATTCGATGTCGTAGGTCAGACCTGCGTTAGAATCCTCCGAAGACTGATAGGATTCGGCGAAGGACGTCATGGGTCCGAGGTAAGTTTGACAGAGGTAATCTATGGCGTTATCCTCCTTGAAAATGGGCTCTTCGAAGCTGAAAGATGCGTTGAGATCTTCGTAACTACAAAATTCCATCTTATTTCAGTATTTGAAGTCTTTAAAATTCACTTTTCCGTGCGTCTTTCACGCTAAACACTTGTGTCTCCGGTTATGTTAAAATCCCGTGGAGTCTAAGAAAAAAAATGTCTTCTCTCTAACCTGCTCGGGAGACTTCAATGCTGCCACGACTAGGTGGTTGGATGGACTGATCCCAGGTGGCCAGCCGCACGCCGTTTTAAACTGACTCACAAGCGCCTTGGGGGAACCCTGATGACGTCATAAACCCATCTTCCCAGTGCTTCACGTCACGGGCCAAGCCAGCCAGGCTGAGCCAGCCACCCAGCCGGCCACACTTTTCATACGTTTGCTGACCTAGACAAGCTAGAGGAGCAGGTATTCAAGGTAGGGCTACCTTGGGGGAGGACCAGGGATGGTGGAGACACACGGGGAAGCAGGTCCCTCACTGCCCCCTACCGGCTGAAACGTTCAACTACGAATTATACGAATATACCGGTGATTCCCCGGCTGGTTCTGCCTGTGTGTGTGAGTGTTTTGTCAGGCACTTTTACCGTCCTTTGAACAAGGGAGTGGGCTGGTTGGTTACATTCCTTTCTTAGTTTGATTAGTTGAATGGTTTAAGTTGTTTGAATGATGTAATAAGCGGGGTTTGGGTTCCATAGATATTTATGCTGTTGCTATTAATGATAATAATAATAATAATAATAATAATAATAATGATGATGATAATAATAATGATAATTGTAATGATAATGTTATGGAATATACATACACACATATATGTGTATATATATATATATATATATATATGTATATATATATATATATATATATATATATATATATATATACACATATATGTGTGTGTATGTATGGATGTATATATATATATATATATATATATATTGTGTATTTGTGATTGTGAATGTGTAATTAAACATATTCACACAAGCAAACAAATACACACAAGCCTTTTGCTTCCCTGTTTTCACAACCCTGTGCATTTTTTCCTACAAAGATCTTCGCGAAATATTTCCTCAAATATTCTGTTGTAGTTCATTCATGGTGCTTTCTAAAGACTGTAATTTATAGAGCATTAATCCCATCTTAAATCCTTTTTGGATTTCTCAGTTTTTGGATTAATATTTTTGGATTTACATAAGGCGTGAGATTGCAGGCCTCACTCTTTTTCTCTCATACTTTACATTTCTCTACAAAATGCGGATTTATTTTATTAAAGAGAAGTAATCCACACTTGTATTAATCCTAATCTATAAATCCACATAATTTCCACCCCCTTTTAAATGCGTTTCTCACACAGTGTGGGGCTGCGACCCTCACACCTATGTGCTTTACCTAGCATTTGGATAGACTCCTAGCTTCGCTCGTCTCCCTGTGTCAGTGTTACCAACTGACATCAAGAAATATATCGAGAATTGGCAACGCTGATTTTTACCCCTGAATGCTATATTTCAATTTATTTATTATCTGTTTTTCTCTTCTTTATCTCTTTCTATCTTTTATTATTCTTTCTTTTTATTATAAAGATTATATTATTAATTATTAATGTTCTTTTGTTTTGTCTTGATTTATTGATGTTTTGTTAAGTATTTTATCTTTATTATAATTGTATTAACGATTAATAATATTAATATTATAAGTGGAATTATTATAATATTAATAATGATAATAATGTTGATAGTATTAATGAAGGTGATCATAATGATGATGATGATGATGATAATAATAATAATAATGATAATAATAATAATGATTATAATAATAAGATAATAAATAATAATAATAATAATGATGATAATGATGATATTAATAATATTAATAATAATAATAATGAAAATTACAACAATAATAATAATAATAATAATAATAATAATAACAACAACATCAAACAGACAATAATTAATATGAAAATATGAACTACTCAATAGTGATGATAGTAATATTAACAGATAATAACACACTTCGTACTCAACTGTAGTCTGTAGGCCAGAGAGAGAGAGAGAGAGAGAGAGAGAGAGAGAGAGAGAGAGAGAGAGAGGTTGTCGTGCTCTGAATCACTAAAAGTATATTTAGAATGACGTCATCTTTCCTACAGGTATTAGTAAACATGGTGAAATCTTGGGTCGTTGTGTCTAAGGTAGTTTGTAGATGTTATTATTATTGTTATTGTTATTATTATTATTGTTGTTATTGTTGTTGTTATTATTATCATTATTATTGTTGTTGTTGTTGTTGTTATTATTATTATACTTATTATTATTATTATTATTATTATTAGTATTATTATCTTTATTGTTATTATTATTATTATTATTATTATTATTGTTATTATTATTATTATTATAATTATTTTTCCTTTTATTATTATTATTATTATTGTTGTTATTGTTATTATTATTATTATTATTATTATTATTGTTGTTATTATTATTATTATTATTATTATTATCATTTATATTATTAATATTATTATTAATATTATTATTATTATTAATATTTCTACTATTAATATCTATTATTATTATTATTATTATTATTATTATTATTATTAATATTTCTATTATTAATATTATTATTATTAATATTATTATTATTATTATTATTATTATTATTATTTCCTCCGTCAACGAAGTTGGAAGGAGGTTATGTTTTGGCCCTGTTTGTGTGTTTGTTTGTGAACAGTTTCCTGGCCACAATTTTAATCGTAGAATAATGAAACTTGCAGGGATTAACTGTTATATAAACAGCTAGAAATCATTAAAATTTGGAAGGTCAAGGTCAAAGGTCAAGGTCACGGTCAAGCAAAATGTCCAATTCACGTCATCAGCCATATAAGTTTGGACATCGTTGTCACAGAGACTTCAAATTTGGTTCATATTTGAGTGTATGAAAATCCACGCTAATTAGTACATGTTAAGGTCAAAGGTCAAGGTCAAGGTCGAGGAATAAGCTGCCGTGGTGGAGGTCTGCGCTCTACTGAGTGCTCCTCTAGTTATTTTTATTTTATGATAGACTATTTAAAGAAAAATTTGAAAGAAGAAATGGTGATAATTTAAGGGAAACCGGTGATAAATATAATGATATAATTCTGTTCTTCGTTTCATTATCATCGTCATTATGATTATAACATTATCTTACTCTTCCCATCATCATAATTATGTAATTATTATCATTATTAACATTATTATAATTTTAATTATGTATTTTTCATTATAATTATAATTATCGTAATCAAATAGGGCGTGTTTATACCGTAGATTTTCATGTCTCGTTCTGGCATAGTATTGAGGTTGCTGAATATTAATTAACATTAGAACCATGACTTAAATTACTGTCATTAACCATCTAATTTACCTGTTTTTTTATTAATTGGTTATTAACTTGATATCATTAACCCACTATCATATGAGTATCTTTATTGCAATAATAAGTAACCTGTTATTTATCCATTTATGACACTAGCAGTTATGAACATTCAGTAATTGACAGTTAATAACATTATTAACTAACTGATTAATGGCATTATATCATTAATTGGATACAGTATAATTGTTGATTATTAAATTATAGTTATTATCATTCTTGTATTAATATTATAACTGTAATTAACATAGGAACATTAATAACCTTGGGTTGTGTCTGTAATATGATTAACATAGTAACATTAATTAATAACCTTGTTTGGAGTCTCTAATTTAGTTAACATAGTAACATTGATAACTTTTGCTAGAATTCCTAATGTAATTAACATAGCATTGATAACCTTGGCTAGAACCACTAATATAATTAACATAGGAACAATAATAACCTTTGCTAGAATTCCTAATGTAATTAACATAGTATTTATAACCTTTGCTAGAATCCCTAATGTAATTAACATAGTATTTATAACCTTTGCTAGAATCCCTAATGTAATTAACATAGTATTAATAACCTTGGCTTGAATCTCTAATGTAATTAACATAGTATTTATAACCTTTGCTAGAATCCCTAATGTAATTAACATAGTATTTTTTAACCTTAGCTGAAGCCAATAATATAATTAACATAGTAACATTATTAATCTTGGTTCAATTCATTAATATAATTAACATAGTAACATTATTAACCTTAACAGAAGTCACTAATATAACATGATGACATTATTAACCCTGGCTGAAGTCACTAATATAATTAACATAGTAACATTATTAACCTTAACAGAAGTCACTAATATAATTAACATGTAACATTAATATAACCTTGTCTTGAATCAATGATATGTTTAACATAGTAATATTATTAACCTTGGATGGAGTCATTAACATGATTAACATAGCAACATTTATAACCTTGACCTGGGGTCACTAATGTAATTAACATAGGAGCATTAATAACATTGGCTTTGGTCACTAATATAACGAAGTTAGTAATATTATTAACCCTTGTTGGAGTCACTAACATAATTAACATAGCAACATTGATAACCTTGGTTGGAATTACTAACATAATTAACATAGTAACATCATTAACCTTGGCTAGACTCACAAACCTAAAATTGATATATAATTTACTCAAGTTAATAATTAATAGATAATAAGATGTTGATTATTATCTTTGTAAATACAAGATCTTTAGTTAATAAAATATAAAGGTTCATCATAATAGATGCTCGCCAGAACGTCAGCGGGGCCAGCCTAACCCTGCAGTATTCTCCCCAGGAAACAGCTTAAACTAAAGATCACAGGCTGGGATCGATCTGCTGTCATGCGAATGCTAGGCAAACGCGTTAATACTCCATATACTGTAGAACGTTCTTTTATGTGTTGAAGTCATAGTATTCTTGAAGGTTTCCACTCAAGAATAAGGGAAGTATAAGTCAAGAATAAGTCAAGAATAAGTCAAGTATAAGGCAATAATAAGGCAATAATAAGTCAAGTATAAGTCAAGTATAAGGCAAGAATAAGTCAAGTATAAGTCAAGTATAGGCAAGAATAAGTCAAGAACTAGTCAAGTATAAGGCAATAATAAGTCAAGAATAAGTCGAGTATAAGGCAATAATAAGTCAAGAATAATTCAAGTAAAAGTCAAGTATAAGTCAAGAATAAATCAAGTATAAGGCAATAATAAGTCAAGAATAAGTCAAGTATAAGGCAATAATAAGTCAAGAATAATTCTAGTAAAAGTCAAGTATAAGTCAAGAATAAGTCAAGTATAAGGCAATAATAAGTCAAGAATAAGTCAAGTATAAGGCAATACTAAGTCAAGAATAAGCCAAGTATAAGGCAATGATTAGTCAAGAATAAGTGAAGTATAGGCAAGAATAAGTCAAGTATAGGTCAAGAATAAGTCAAGTGTAAGTCAAGAATAAGTCAAGTATAAGGCAAGAATAAGTCAAGAATAAGTCAAGTATAAGTCAAATGGCAACCTATCATTCAGGATGTAGTTGGTGTTTACTTTAACCTAAAACAACAACAACAACAAATACAGCCATCTCCACTCCACTGCAGGACAAAGGCCTCAGACATGTTCTCATTCATGTCTGGGGTTTGGCCAGTTTTCATCACCATTCTAGCCAGCTGCGGATTGGTGATGGTGAGAGACTCCTGTCTGATCGCTTACAGCAGCCCAACCTAGTATAGGTGTCCCTGACTAGTACAGCTTTGCTGATCATGGCGATACGCAAACCTTTTCATCGCGTTAAGGTATCCCCACTCAGAAAGGGAGGTGTGTATGTATATATATATATATATATATATGTATATATATACATGTGTATATATATATATATATATATGTATATATATATATGTATATATATATATACATGTATATATATATATATATATATATGTATATATATACATGTATATATATATGTATATATATATATACATGTATATTTATATATATATATATATATATATGTATATATATATATATATATATGTGTGTGTGTGTGTGTGTGTGTAGGGAGGTATATAAATAGTAAAAGCAATGAACAAGTATTTCTAGGAACTGTTTGCTATTTTGGGTAGGCAAGGATACTACCTGATAAAGGAGAGAGAGAGAGGGAGAGAGAGAGAGAGAGTAGGAATCATTTTATGAGGGCAGGGTTAAGAATGGTACAAGGTGAAACGAATAGAGAGAGAGAGAGAGAGAGAGAGAGAGAGAGAGAGTAGGAATGATCTGGTATTGGCGACACCAGGGTATAGGACGGTACCTGGCACGGAGAGAGAGAGAGAGAGAGGGATAGAGAGAGAGAGAGAGAGAGAGAGAGAGAGAGAGAGATGAAGTAACAGAGGGCAGCTGAGATCAATGCCCTAGAGAAACATCCATTGTGTGAAGTAAAAGTTAACTACCTACCTGTCACCCCTCCCTCCTCTCTCTCTCTCTCTCTCTCTCTCTCTCTCTCTCTCTCTCTCTTTTCACCACCGGGGATTCCCCATTTCAAGTGAAATTAAAGCTCTATACGTATTTCGTACCTCTGTTCCCCCCTAGAGCTTTTTTTTTTTATTTTGAAAGGTGAGCTGGTGAAGATGGGAACACCTCTCTCTCTCTCTCTCTCTCTCTCTCTCTCTCTCTCTCTCTCTCCAAATATATAGAATTATATACAATTATTATAATTATTATTATCAATTTAATTATTACTATTGTAGAGCTCTCTCTCTCTCTCTCTCTCTCTCTCTCTCTCCAAATACATCAGATCATATACAATTATTATAATCATTATTATCAATTTAATTATTACTATTGTAGAGCTCTCTCTCTCTCTCTCTCTCTCTCTCTCTCTCTCTCTCCAATCAGATCATATACAATTATTATAATCATTATTATCAATTTAATTATTACTATTGCAGTGCTCTCTCTCTCTCTCTCTCTCTCTCTCTCTCTCTCCAAATATATCGAATCATATACAATTATAATCATTATCATTTATATTATTACTATTGTGTATATATAATATATATATATATATATATATATGTGTGTGGTGTGTGTGTGTGTGCACTCGCGTGCATGCTCCCGCTCGCAATTGTACGCTTGACAAGTTTGACATACCTGAAGATATTCAGCCATGTCATATAATTGTATCGTGACGAAGGCTAATTAGCCAAATCCTTCCTCAATGCGAAACTGATCATATAGAGCTTTCTCTTCGATCCCATTAGCCAATCAGCAAGCAGAGATCGTCAATGACGTCATCTGTAGGTGTCCCATTAACCAATCAGGAAGCCTAAATATATGAATGACGTATAGAGTTTGAGATCCATTAGCCAATCAGAAGCCTAAAATATGATGACGTATAGAGTTGAGATCCATTAGCCAATCAGGAAGCCTAAAATATGATGACGTATAGAGATGAGATCCATTAGCTAATCAGAAAGCCTAAAATATGATGACGTATAGAGTTTGAGATCCATTAGCCAATCAGAAGCCTAAATCTATGATGACGTATAGAAATGAGATCCATTAGCCAATCAGAAGCCTAAATCTATGATGACGTATAGAGTTGAGATCCATTAGCCAATCAGGTAGCAGAGATTCGATGTGTCATATGTGCCGCCGACCAATCACAAGCCGAGTTGGTTACCGGGGTACTGCCCGAATATATATTTGACCTTCGCGAATACAATTTTGAGGTTCGGTTGAGGTTAAATATTACACCATTTTTATAGTTTGCGAAGTTGAAGACTTATGGTGAGAGAGAGAGAGAGAGAGAGAGAGAGAGAGAGAGAGAGAGCTCTACAATAGTAATAATAATGATAATATTGATTATGATAACTATATGATTTGATGTATGGTGAGAGAGAGAGAGAGAGAGAGAGAGAGAGAGAGAGCTCTACAATAGAAATAATAATGATAATATTGATTATGATAACTATATGATTTGATGTATGGTGAAAGAGAGAGAGAGAGAGAGAGAGAGAGAGAGAGAGAGCTCTACAATAGAAATAATAATGATAATATTGATTATGATAACTATATGATTTGATGTATGGTGAGAGAGAGAGAGAGAGAGAGAGAGAGAGAGAGAGGGAAATTCCCCTACATTCCTCCTTGTTTACCCACTTTATGGTATCTATTTTGTTTGTTTGTTTAGTCGGATAGAATGTAACACCTAATTGTCTTGAAGTTCCATTTGGTTGTCTCAATTTTAATGCAAAGTAATTTATGTAATTACTGCAAAGTAATTTCTGATTAGTGATTAATGTAAAGCAATTTCTAATAAGTACATAATGTAAAGTAATTTTAGTTAGAAATTACTGTAAAGTAATTTCTAATAAGTAAGTATTGTAAAGTAATTTCTAATAAGTAATTACTGTAGAGCAATTTTAATTAGTCATTATTGTAAAGTAATTTCTAATAAGTAATTACTGTAAAATAATTTTTAATAGGTAATACTATAAAGTAATTTCTAAACAGTACATAATGTAAAGTAATTTTAGTAAGTAAATATTGTAAAGTAATTTTTAATAAGTAATTACTGTAAAGTAATGTGTAATAAGTAAATATTGTAAAGTAATTTCTAATAAGTAATTACTGTAAAATAATTTTAGTAAGTAATTACTGTAAAGTAATTTCTAATAAGTACATAATGTAAAGTAATTTTAGTAAGTAATTACTGTAAAGTAATTTCTAATAAGTAATTACTGTAAAGTAATTTCTAATAAGTAATTACTGTAAAGTAATTTTAGGAAGTAATTACTGTAAAGTAATTTCTAATATAAGTAATTACTGTAAAGTAATTTCTAATAAGTAATTACTGTAAAGTAATTTCTAATAAGTAATTACTGTAAAGTAATTTTTAGTAAGCAATTATTCTAAAGTAATTTTTAATAAGTAACTACTATAAAGTAATTTTAGTAATTAGTTACTGTTAAGTAATATTAGTAAGTAATTACTGTAAAGTAATTTCTTATAAGTAATTACTGTAAAGTAATATTTAGTAAGCAATTACTCTTAAAGTATTTTTTTATAAGTAACTACTGTAAAGTAATTTTAATAAGTGATTAGTGTAAAGTAATTTTTAATAAGTAATTACGGTAAAAGTAATTTTAATAAGTAATTACTGTAAAGTAATTTTTAATAAGTAATTACTGTAAAATAATGTTTAATAAGCAATTACTCTGAAGTAATTTTTAATAAATAGTTATTGTAAAGTAATTTTGATAAGTAATTACTATAAAGTAGTTTTTAATTAGTAAGTACTGTAAAGTAATTTTTGATAAGCAATTAAAGTAATTTCTGATAAGTAATTACTGTAAAGTAAGTTTTGATCAGCAATTGAAGTGATTTCCGATAAGTAATTACAGTTATTTCTAATAAGTAATTAAAGTAATTTCTAATAAGTAATTAAAGTAATTTCTAGTAAGTAATTAAAGTAATTTCTAAGAAGTAATTAAAGTCATTTTTTAATAATTAATCAATGTGATTTATATAAAGTAATTAATGTAATTTCTAAAATGTAATTGAAGTAATTCCTAATAAGTAATTAAAGTAATTTCTAATCAGTAATTAAAGTAATTCCTAATAAGTAATTAAAGTAATTTCTAAAAAGTAATTGGAGTAATTTTGATAAGTAATTGAAGTAATTTCTAAAAACTAACTGAGGTCATTCTAATAAGTAATTAAAGTAATTCCTAATAAGTAATTAAAGTCATTTCTAAAAAGTAATTAAAGTAATTTCCAATTATCCATAACTGTCTATGACATGACCTTGTAATAGGGCAGTGTTCTCATAGGATGAAAAGTGGCCTTATGCCACTACTAAGTCTCGCTCCACAGTAAAAAATATTTATAGAATATTTTTTATATAAAGAGCATATTTTAACACTTTAGGAATGTATGGGAAGGCAAGCAGTTTACCTCAAGGGGTGTACTGTAGTCGCAGTCTCTTTTAGAGAATATGGCACATTTTTGGTTTTGAAGGTACATAATATATATATATATATATATATATGCACTCTCCAAGAGAGATTAGTTCACCAAACGTTCAGCTGGGCTCCACAAGGCACTAGAAGAGTTGGAAGACCCAGACCTTCATGGCTGAGGACAATGAAGCTTGAAGTAGGATGACGAATGGAGAAGTATTGATTTAAAAGCTCAAGATGGAGACGACTGGCGAAATCTAACCGAGGCCCTTTGCGTCAATAGGCTTAGGAGGAGATGATAATGATGATGATATATATATGATGAATGAAGAAGTATTGAATTAAAAGCTCAAGATAGAGACGACTGGTGAAATCTAACCGAGGCCCTTTGCGTCAATAGACGTAGGAGGAGATGATAATGATGATGATATATATATATATATATATATATATAGACACCTCACGTTCTATAGCTATCTCCAAAGCCTTCATCAAGTAGAAAGCTACCATAGCTATGACCCAAATCCAGGGAATTACCCCATGGTAAGATTCCAGTTTTTTAGTCTACAGGAACAAGATTCCTTAAGGATGTGTCATACGCCAAAGGGATCGAATTGTACTCTTAACTATACGTATGTATCATAGGGGAATCCCTTTTCTTGGACTCAGGTGATAGTGGAGCCCTTGGATTCTTGAGGATAAAAAACTAGACTCTTTAGAGTCTTGAGGTTAGAATACTGGAGCCTTTAGATTGAGGATAAATACTGGAGCCTTTGGATTCTTGAGGTTAGAATACTGGAGCCTTTGGATTCTTGAGGTTAGACCACTGGAGTCTTTGGATTCTTGAAGTTACACTCCTGGAGTCTTTGGATTCTTGAGAATAAAATACTGGAGCCTTTGGATTTTTTAGGTTAGAATACTGGAGCCTTTGGATTCTTGAGATATAATACTGGAGCCTTTGGATTTTGAGGTTAGAACTACTGGAGCCTTTGGATTCTTGAGGATAGAATACTGGAGTCTTTGGATTTTTGAGGTTAGAATTCTGGAGCCTTTGGATTCTGAGGTTAGACTTCTTGAGTCTTTGGTTCCTTGAGGATAGAATTCTGGAGCCTTTGGATTCCTGAGGTTAGACTTCTTGAGTCTTTGGTTCCTTGAGGATAGAGTACTGGAGCCTTTGGATTCCCTGAGGTAGATTTCTTGAATCTTTGGTTCCTTGATGTTAGAATTCTGGAGTCTTTAGATTCTTGAGGATAAAATACTGGAGCCTTTGGATTCTTGAGGTAGAGTTCCGAAGCCTTTGGGTTCTTGATGTTAGAATACTGGAGTCTTTAGATTCTCAAGGATAGAATAATGGAGTCCTTGGATTCTTGAGGATAAACTACTGGAGCCTTTGGATTCCTGAGGTTAGATTTCTTGAATCTTTGGTTCCTTGATGTTAGAATTCTGGAGTCTTTAGATTCTTGAGGATAAAATACTGGAGCCTTTGGATTCTTGAAGGTAGAGTTCCGAAGCCTTTGGGTTCTTGATGTTAGAATACTGGAGTCTTTAGATTCTCAAGGATAGAATAATGGAGTCCTTGGATTCTTGAGGATAAACTACTGGAGCCTTTGGATTCCTGAGGTTAGATTTCTTGAATCTTTGGTTCCTTGATGTTAGAATTCTGGAGTCTTTAGATTCTTGAGGATAAAATACTGGAGCCTTTGGATTCTTGAAGGTAGAGTTCCGAAGCCTTTGGGTTCTTGATGTTAGAATACTGGAGTCTTTAGATTCTCAAGGATAGAATAATGGAGTCCTTGGATTCTTGAGGATAAACTACTGGAGCCTTTGGATTCCTGAGGTTAGATTTCTTGAATCTTTGGTTCCTTGATGTTAGAATTCTGGAGTCTTTAGATTCTTGAGGATAAAATACTGGAGCCTTTGGATTCTTGAAGGTAGAGTTCCGAAGCCTTTGGGTTCTTGATGTTAGAATACTGGAGTCTTTAGATTCTCAAGGATAGAATAATGGAGTCCTTGGATTCTTGAGGATAAACTACTGGAGCCTTTGGATTCCTGAGGTTAGATTTCTTGAATCTTTGGTTCCTTGATGTTAGAATTCTGGAGTCTTTAGATTCTTGAGGATAAAATACTGGAGCCTTTGGATTCTTGAAGGTAGAGTTCCGAAGCCTTTGGGTTCTTGATGTTAGAATACTGGAGTCTTTAGATTCTCAAGGATAGAATAATGGAGTCCTTGGATTCTTGAGGATAAACTACTGGAGCCTTTGGATTCCTGAGGGTAGACTTCTTGAGCCTTTGGATTCCTGAGGTTAGACTAATTGAGTCTTTGGTTTTTTTAGGATAGAGTACTGGAGTCTTTAGATTCTCAAGGATAGAATAATGGAGCCTTTGGATTCCTGAGGTTAGACTTCTTTAGCCTTTGGTTCCTTGAGGATAGAATTCTGGAGCCTTTGAATTCCTGAGGTTAGAATATTAGATCCCCCAAAATCTTTATGTACCTTCTCTTAAAACAAATTTCTGTAACTTTTACTTCATAGAATAATTATGACTCATGAGGTCATGCCTGCTCAAGTTTATTGATCAGCTAGTGAAATGTGCCTTGAATTTGTATATATATATTTTTTTTGGGGGGGGGGTGGGCGGGCGGGGGGATAGTTATAGTGTTGGTCTAGTAGGAGACGATTAAAGAAGTAATATACAATGAAAGTTTTCTGTTATCAATAGTTAAAAGATAACAATATCTTTTCTCCTATCATGGTCTTCCACTGTCTTGGGTTAGAGTTCTCTTGCTTGAGGGTACACTCGAACACACTATTCTGTCTAATTTCTCTTCCTCTGGTTTTGTTAAAGATTTCATAGTTTATATTGGAGATATTTATTTTAATGTTACTGTTCTTAAAGTATTTTATTTTTCCTTGTTTCCTTTCCTCACTGGGCTGTTTTCCCTGTTGGGACCCATGGGCTTATAGCATACTGCTTTTCCAACTTGGGTTGTAGCTTAGCAAGTAATAATAATAATAATAATAATAATAATAATAATAATAATAATAATAATAATAATAATAATGTGCCCAATTATTAGTAAAATCTATTAACTTTCGTTCATTCAAACAGCAAACGTATTATGACTCAACCGAACGTTATTCTGTTTCAGAGAAAGCTAGGAAAGGATCTAGAAATTCCAAGAAAATCCTGCTGTTGATTCATTGAAATCATGGCATAGTATAAAAGGATCTTTCTTGAGGAAGGTTAGCTAGTTCTTATGCACGTCTCGTCTGAAGAACTCAGTTACAAGGCTTGGCCCTTAGATATCCGGAACTGGGCTGTATTCACTGGATAAATGTGTCTAGGTAGTTACTTTGCCTACTAAGTGACTTACCAAGTCAGTGCTATAGTGTGAGAGTGTATGAATCAGGACCTGGGAAGTTTCTGGCTAGAGGCTTTTGCAAGTTTGTTCAGCTGAAATATCTTGAGGTTGTGAAACTTGGTGAAGCTTCTGAGCTCTGCGAATACTGTACAACTGCCAGTTCAAAGTTTAGAAGCTAGTGACAAAATACCTAGAGAGAATACTGGCCACAGCTTTTGCAAGTCTGTTCAGCTGAAGTATCTTGAGCTAGTAAAGATTGGTAAGGCCTCTTGAGCTATGCAAATTCTGTATAACTGCTAGTTTAAATTATGCGTCTAGTTCAGATGCTGGTAACAAAATACCTAGCTAGGCTACTGGTCACAGCTTTTGCAAGTCTGTCCAGCTGAACTATCTTGAGCTAGTAGAGCTTGGTAAGGCTTCTGAACTCTGCAAATTCTGTATAACTGCTAGTTTAAATTATGCATTTAGTTTAGAAGCTAGTAACAAAATGCCTAGCTAGGCTACTGGCTACAGCTTTAGCAAGTCCATTCAAATTCAAATTCTGTACAACCCCCAGTTCAAATTATACATTCTACTCAGACGCTGATAACCAAATTGGGCAGCCCATAACGAAGTATGACTCGTATATATTGTCTCGACCTTCGATTGACCTGCCAAAGAGTCGGCTATTTCCTGTGTAGCATTACAAAGGTCGACACACTAGTGTGGACCTTGGCTATAAAAGGTCAGTTCCTATTTTCCAGAGGCGAACGTGCTTTGATAATTTCATAACTGAGAAACTAGAGAGAGAGAGAGAGAGAGAGAGAGAGAGAGAGAGAGAGCACTACAATAGTAATAATACAAATTATAATAATGATTATAATTGTATATGATTTGATGTATTTTAAGAGAGAGAGAGAGAGAGAGAGAGAGAGAGAGAGAGAGAAAGAGAGAGAGCACTACAATAGTAATAATACAAATTATAATAATGATTATAATTGTATATGATTTGATGTATTTTGAAAGAGAGAGAAAGAGAGAGAGAGAGAGAGAGAGAGAGAGAGAGAGAGATACAATAGTAATAATACAAATTATAATAATGATTATAATTGTATATGATTTGGTGTATTTTGAGAGAGAGAGAGAGAGAGAGAGAGAGAGAGAGAGAGCTACAATAGTAATAATACAAATTATAATAATGATTATAATTGTATATGATTTGGTGTATTTTGAGAGAGAGAGAGAGAGAGAGAGAGAGAGAGAGAGAGCACTACGATAGTAATAATAATACAAATGATAATAATGATTATAATTGTATATGATTTGATGTATTTTGAGAGAGAGAGAGAGAGAGAGAGAGAGAGCACTACAATAGTAATAATACAAATGAGAATAATGATTATATGATTTGATGTATTTTGAGAGAGAGAGAGAGAGAGAGAGAGAGAGAGAGAGAGAGAGAGCACTACAATAGTAATAATACAAATGATAATAATGATTATAATAATTGTATATGATTTGATGTATTTTGAGAGAGAGAGAGAGAGAGAGAGAGAGAGAGAGAGAGAGCACTACAATAGTAATAATACAAATTGTGATAATGATTATAATAATTGTATATGATTTGATGTATTTTGAGAGAGAGAGAGAGAGAGAGAGAGAGAGAGAGAGAGAGCACTACAATAGTAATAATACAAATGATAATAATGATTATAATAATTGTATATGCTTTGATGTATTTTGAGAGAGAGAGAGAGAGAGAGAGAGAGAGAGAGAGAGAGAGAGAACCTACTGTACAAAAGGTACTAATTTTGACATTGATCCCAACTATATTATATCGTCCACTGTTGAAAATTTGTCGTAAAAAACGGTAAAAATCCTGGAATAAATATTGCCAGGCATTTACCGTTTTAAAAACGGATATATTGACGTAAAGGAGTGATATTACGGTCACCAACCTGTAAAAGATTATAACGAAGTCGGGTAAAAATTACGGTCGCCTGTATTTTACTGAAATACGGCTAAAAACAGTACATTTTTACGGAGAATTTCCGATAAAAGTACGTTTTTTCGTATTTTATAGTTTGGCTATAGCCTTCCTATTTTTCAGAGGCGAATATCTTTTACCTGGCTATAGCCTTCCTATTTTCCAGAGGCGAATATCTTTTACCTGGCTATAGCCTTCCTATTTTCCAGAGGCGAATATCTATTGCCAGTTCCACAACCTACGTAAATTGAGTTTAAAATAAATTCCAACTATATATATTGTGGCTATAGCCTTCTTATTTTATAGAGGCGAATATTCTTTGCTTATTCCATAACTTACACAGATTTCGAGGCTGAACCTTGAATATATCAGAGTTGTTAAGCAGGGCTTAAATTTTTAAGGTAAGTACCTTAATTTAAGGTAATTTTTACATTTTTAAGGTAATTGTAAGGTCATTTCTATTATAATACTTTAAAATGTAAGGAAATTTGAAAACTTTTAAGACAATTACCTTAATTTTAGGTAATTTTCATCATTTCAAGGTAATTCTATGGTCATTTCGGTTATACTACCTTAAAATTTAAGGAAATTGGAATTTTTTAAGGTAATCTAAGGTAAAAATCCTGCACTACCTTAAAATTTAAGGAAATTTGAAAAGTTTTAAGGTAAATACCTTAATTTGAGGTAATTTTCATCATTTCAAGGTAATTCTAAGGTCATTTTGGTTATACTACCTTAAAATTTAAGGAAATTTGCAAAGTTTTAAAGTAATCTAAGGTAAAAATGTTTCACTACCTTAAAATTTAAAGAAATTTGCATAATCTAAGGTAAAAAATCCTACACTACCTTAAAATTTAAGGAAATTTACAAAGTAATAAGGTAATTAAGGTAAAAAATCCTACACTACCTTAAAATTTAAGGAAATTTGAAAAGTTTTAAGGCAATTACCTTAATTTGAGGTAATTTTCATTAATTCAAGGTAATTCTAAGGTCCTTTCGCTTATATTACCTTAAAATTTAAGGAAATTTGCAACAGCTTTAAAGTAATCTAAGGTAAAAATCCTGCACTACCTTAAAATTTAAGGACATTTTAAGGAAATTTGCAAAACCTTAAGGTAATCTAAGGTGAAAAATCCTACACTACCTTGAAATTTAAGGAAATTTGCAGACTTTTAAAGTAATCTAAGGTAAAAAATATTAAAATTTAAGGAGATTTTAAGGAAATTTTCCAAATTTTAAGGTAACCTAACGCAAAAATCCTACACTACCTCGAAATTTAAGGAAATTTGCAGAATTTTAAGGTAATTTCGGTTATATTACCTTAAAATCTAAGGAAATTTTAAGGAAATTTGCAGAATTTTAAAGTAATCTAAGGTAAAAAAAATCCTACACTCCCTTAAAATCTAAGGAAATTTGCAAAACCTTAAGGTAATCTAAAGTAAAAAAAATCCTTCTCGAATTTAAACCGTACTACTAAGGTACATCACAATGAGAAAATGAATCACACGTTATCGAAGTTGGGGGAAGGACTTCCTCGTAGGACTTCCCCAACTCCTCCCCCCCTCCCCCCTCCCCCTCTTGAGGAATTTCCTTTAGTAGATCCTCTATCGAGGCGAATATCGACTTGGAAAATCCCAAATGTCAAATGCTACACTTTTCTGAGTCAGGTGGAGTGTTGGAGGCCGTTGGGGGTGGAAATTTAGATTTTAAAGAGCGGTTTTAAGATGGAAGGTTTATTTTATTTAGTTTGTTAGTTTGTTTGTTTTTGTTGTTGTTGTTGTTGTTGTTGTTATTATTGTTATTGCCCTTATTATTATTAATATTATTATTACTTTTATTGTTATTATTTTTATTATCATTATTACACACACACACACACACACACACATATATATGTATATTATATATATATTTTATATATATATTATATATATATACATATATATATTTGTATATATATATATATATATATATATACATATATATATCATTTACACTATGGCGAACTAGTGGCTAGTGGAATGAAAGTGATCCAAGACCTACCAGACATGAGTCGAGTGCTGTACCACTCAAAAAATATTAATGGCTCGGTCACTACAATCTATAAGCCTATAGGTCTACCTGCTGAGTCATCAGCAGCCATTGTCTGGCCCTCCCTGGTCTTAACCTGATGGCGATGGGTAGTTTGTGTGATGCTGGGTCATCAGCAGCCATTGTCTGGCCCTCCCTGGTCTTAATTTGATCGAAAGGGGTCTTGAGTGTTAATCATATGTATATATGATCAGTCTGTTATGGCATTTAACCATCATTTTTAACCATCCTTTATAACCATCCTTTATAACCATCATTTTTAACCATCCTTTTTAACCATCATTTATAACAATCATTTATAACCATCCTTTATAACCATCATTTATAACCATCATTTTTAAGCCATCCTTTATAACCATCATTTATAACCATCATTTATAACCATCATTTTTAAGCCATCCTTTATAACCATCATTTATAACCATCCTTTATAACCATCATTTATAACCATAATTTATAACCATTATTTATAACCATCTTTTTTAACCATCATTTTTAACCATCATTTATAACCATCTTTTTTAACCATCATTTATAACCATCATTTATAACCATCATTTTTAACCATAATTTATAACCATCATTTATAACCATCCTTTATAACCATCATTTTTAACCATCATTTATAACCATCATTTTTACCCATCCTTTATAACCATCATTTATAACCATCCTTTATAACCATCATTTATAACCATCATTTTTAAGCCATCATTCATAACCATCATTTTTAACCATCATTTATAACCATCATTTTTAACCATCCTTTATAACCATCATTTTTAACCATCATTTATAACCATCATTTTTAATTTTTAACCATAATTTATAACCATCATTTTTAACCATCATTTATAACCATCATTTTTAACCATCACTTATAACCATAATTCATAACCATCATTTTTAACCATCATTTATAACCAGTTCGTATGTATGACACTGGCTTTAACTTCGTCAACCCATTCTATAAATATCTAAATAAGGAAGATAGATTCCAGTATCAAAATATAAAAAATATTTAATAATATTAAGAAAAAAAATATAAATTCCAGTATTAAAAAATAAAAAAAATATTTATTAATATTAAGAAAAAAGTATTTTATATATAAAAGGGGATATATATATCATACAGGGGCTACTGTGGCCATGTCTGTCTGTGTAAAAGCGAGATGGTGACACCGTAAGGTGACTCACTGAATACCTGGGTACGTTCTGGATACGCGAAAATGATAGAAAGTGTGATAACGGAGGGAAGAAGGAAGTAGGAGATAAGAGGGAAGTAAATGGATGGATGATACGAATGAGATAGAGATAGTGGGCGTAGAAAGATAGTTGAGTGATTGCTTAAGTGAGAGAGAGAGAGAGAGAGAGAGACTGGAGTATTAGTTAAGTAAGACTTAATAAATGAGACAGACAGACAGAAGGAATCGATTATTATGTAAGAGAGAGAGAGAGAGAGAGAGAGAGAGAGAGAGAGAGAGACGAGTATTAGCTAAGAAAGAGAGAGGTAATAAGTAAGACAGACAGAAGAAATCGATTATTATGTAAGTAACAGAGAGAGAGAGAGAGAGAGAGAGAGAGAGAGAGAAAGAGAGAGAGAGACTCGAGTATTAGCTAAAGTAAGAGAGAGGTAATAAATGAGACAGACATATAGAAGAAATCGATTATGTAAGAGAGAGAATACATACATACATACATACAGACTCGAGTATTAGTGAAGAGAGAACTAATAAAGGAAAAGACATTATAAAGACATATTCGAGTCTTAGCTAACAGATAGTCAGACACACAGACACCAGGTTCGAAACTAAAGCTCAGGAAAAGCTAAAGTTATAATAATTATCAAAAGCAAGAAGTTTTACTTATAGCTGAAGAAAAGCTAAAAAGGAAAACAGAGAAATTAAAAGCTAATTGAAAAGCTAAAACTATAAAAAAACAAAGGAATTAGAAACTAGAGAGGCACATAGTAGAGCGCAGACCTCCGCCACGGCAGCTTATTTTTCCACCTTTCTTGACCTTGATATTTGACCTTAAGGTGTATTAATTGGCGTGGATTTTCATACACTCAAATATGAACCAAGTTTTGAAGTCTCTGTGACAACGATGTCCAAACTTTTGGCTGATTACGTGAAGGGGACATTTTGCTTGACCATGACCTTCCAAAATTTGATTTATTCCAGCTTTTTATCATAACAGTTAATCTCTCCGATTAAAATTGTGGCCAGGAAGCTGTTCACAAATTATGGCTGATTACGTGAATTGGACATTTTGCTTGACCGTGACCTTGACCTTTGACCTTGACCTTCTAAAACTTAACACTTTCAAGCTTTTTTACATAACAGTTAATTCATGCAAATTTCATTAACCTACGATTAAAATTGTGGCCAGGAAACTGTTCACAAATTATGGCATATTACGTGAATTGGACATTTTGCTTGACCATGACCTTGACCTTTGATATTGACCTTCCAAAATTTAATGATTTACAGCTTTTTACATAACAGTTAATCCCTGTAAGTTTCATTACTCTATGATTAAAATTGTGGCCAGGAAGCTGTTCACAAACAAACACACACATACACATAAACAGTGGGTAAAACATAACCTCCTTCCAACTTCGTTGACGGAGGTAATTAAAACGATAAGAAAAGATGAGTGAAAACTTGTCTGACCCAAAGTATGGGGTCTGGGGTACCCCCGGGGGGCTGTGATTCTGTTGGCGGGGGGTACCCCAAGATAGTGACCCAAAGTTTGGGATCTGGGGTACCCCCGGGGGGCTGTGATTCTGTTGGGGGGGGGGTGGACCCAAAGACAGTGATTAAGTATATGTAATTTAAGTGGGAAGGGTTTGGTCCATTAAAGCAAGGACCACTTTATAAAAGGGTCCAGTTAGACAGGTTCCATAATAATAATAATAATAATAATAATAATAATAATAATAATAGTCCGAAGACTGGTAGAGGTATTGACTGGCCATACAAGAGCCAAACTTATTATTATTATTATTATTATTATTATTATTATTATTATTATTATTATTGAACACATATTTATATTTTGGTCATAAAACTTTATCTGACACTTTTTCTGATTCTGAGTATTTTCATGTTTTTATAATTTTAACCTTTTTAAGAAGCACATGCTTAATAGATAAAATTCAGATATTTATCATAGGTTTTGATTTATAATTTACAATTTATTTATTATAGATAAGTTTTAATATATTTCATCTCTCGAATTTATTCTGGCCTGATCTGTAGGAGTTAAAGACTTGTGCTGTTTATCCCTACTCCAGAGCAGTGACCTTGTTAGCTAAAGACTTGTGCTGTTCAACCCTACTCTAAGCTGCCACGGCAGAGGTCTGCGCTCTACTGAGTGCCCCTCTAGCTTGGCTTAGATTTTAGGGTTTGGTTCTTCCCTAGGACAAAGCCCTTCAATATAATTCCCCTCCAGAAAGAATGCAATGTCTGCCTCTGTAGGTGGACTGTCCTATAGCCAGTTAATGGAAGGACCTGTGCATCACAAAACTATTTCTGCTCCCAGACGTACCTTTATTCCTCAAGGTATTCCTGGAGCAATTCAAATTATAGGCTGCTGCGACCAGATTTCAGCTTCACTAGTGTTCCCTCGCGTGCTAAGCTATTTTCTCACTTTGGGCCCTATCGCTCCAAATGCATCTCTGGATATATATAGAAGATTTGGCTCACATTGTCAAGGCTCTTTTAAAGCTATTTTTTCACCTTGGGCCCTATCGCTCCAAATGCATCTCTGGATATATATAGAAGATTTGGCTCACATTGTCAAGGCTCTTTTACGATTCATTCCCATTTCCCTAAGAGAAGTCACTAGCCTTGGCAGCGTGTGAACTTCCCGGAGGTATTTCGTCTTGGTGAATTCATAGAGGTACAGCTCACTTCCTGTGTGACAAGAAACATCTTCTCAGCTATGGCATTAGTTTTCAATCTACCTGCTGTCCTTTTGAAGACAGTTATTCAGGTGACGTTACCCCTTTGGCTGCCTGCATATGCCCTTCTTGCTCCCATTCAAGGAAGTGAGGGAGGGTAATGCAACAATGGGTACCTATCCCTTGGTATGTTCTGCCCACAGACGTGTCAAGGGAGGCGTGAGTTCACAGCTGGAAGGTCAGATGTTCTTAGATGAAAGAGGAGAGGTTAAGCTATTCTTCACTCTAGCTCCCAAAGGAAGTGTCACAATATATATATATATATATATATAAACCATACATTATACACCTCTTATTATCTGGATTCTCTCTCTACCTCGGGATCAGAGACCCAAGGGGGAATCAACATAATGATAATAGCTTCTGCTCAACCGGGGAATCGAACCTGGCCCCAAGAAACTGAGGTCCCATTGACGTAGTCACCATATATGTATATATATATATATATATATGTGTGTGTGTGTGTGTATTTAAAATATATACATAAATCTGTGGGCGTATACCACAACGCATAGGTGACCTTAGTCAAAGGTTTTGACATCCCTTGCAATTGGAAACGCCTTTGAATGTATTAATAAACTTGGGAGCTTATTCGAATATAGGAATTCAGGCTCAAGTCCGGCTCTCGGGGAAATCGAGTTAAATTCCCCCTAACTTCCAAACATACGGATTAGACAGATAAATACGTATCTCATTCTCTGGTCTGGGGCGCTCCCAGAAAAATCAACTTTTTTGCCATGGTGACCCCGTCCAAAGAGTAGGTTCTTCAGAAGGGAAAAGATAAGGTTTATTTTATATTAATACATTAGTTTTGTATTAAAGTTCTTATTTAAATCTCTCTTTTAATGCATCAGGTGTGATGTAGTTAATTGTATTTGCTTGTTTTGTATATTATGATTGGTTAATTCTGCAGTATTTGGCTATAATGTATATTGTAGGTACACATTGCGTCCTATGTAGTATGGATATCATGTTGTTGTTATTATTATTATTATTATTATTATTATTAGTAGTAGTAGTAGTAGTAGTAGTAGTAGTAGTAGTAGTAGTAGTAGTAGTATAATTATTATTATTGTTATTATTATTATTATTATTATTATTATTATTATTTTTGCTAATTATTATTATTATTATTATTATTATTATTATTATCATTATTATTATTATTAGCTAAACTACAACCCTATTTGGAAAAGCAGAATGCTATAAGCCCAAGGGCTCCAACAGGGAAAAAATAGCTCAGTGAGAAAAGGAGATATGTAAATAAATAATATATGATAGAAGTAATGAACAATCAAAATAGAATATTAAAATATATCTTTCATAAAAACATAAAAGCCTTCAACCACCCGATTAGGAAGATCATTCCATATCTTGGTCACAGCTGGAATGAAACTTCTAGAATATTATGTAGTATTGAGCCTCATGATGGAGAAGGCCTGGCTATTAGAATTAACTGCCTGCCTAGTATTACGAACAGGATGGAACTGTCCAGGGAGATCTGAATGTAAAGGATGGTCAGAATTATGAAAAACCTTATGCAACATGCATAATGAACTAATTGAATGACGGTCCCTGAGATTAACATCTAGATCAGGAATATGAAATTTAATACATATAAGTACTTTTTATAATTATATGTATACATGCGTGCGTGTGTATGTATGATTTTTTTTATATAAGATGGATTATTTATACATACATATATC
>NC_090756.1:26466615-26474115 GCF_036898095.1 Palaemon carinicauda
TCTCAAGGGACTTTTTCTCCAAGAAGGGATTTTAGTCTCTCTCTCTCTCTCTCTCTCTCTCTCTCTCTCTCTCTCTGGGTCTTTATTTCTAATGTATTCATGTTTGTAGATTTTTTTTTATTTGTAATAATAATAATAATAATAATAATAATAATAATAATAATAAAGCAATCTAGTTTGATATTGCAATTGAAGTGTAAATGTCAACCAAAGTGGCTTACCGAAACATGGAAAATCCCAACTTTCTAGATTCCAAAGTTATTTCCTCAGCAACTTGAGAAAGAATAAAATCCCCTTCGTCGGTTGGTCATATCACGACCTGCAGAAGGTCGTAGGCCTATATTACGACCAGCAGAAGGTCGTAGGCCTACTCATTCCAACCTGCTAAGGTCGTTTACCTCATATCCTGCAGGTTATTCACATTCCATTCTGCTGGAGTCCTTATATCATACAGGTTATTCACTTTCCATCCTGCTTGAGTGGTCTCCTTATATCCTGTAGAAGGTCCTGCAGGCTATTTCCATTCCACCCTGCTAATGTCGTTCTCCTCACATCCTGCGAAAGGCCATTCGCATCACATCTTACAGGTCAGGCTCCTCACAACCTTCAAACCTACCTCAATATTATCCTTTTCTCTCTCTGAAATACAACATTTGGGACCGCTAGATATCTAACCTAAGCGGTCAGGGGACACAACGAGACCTTAAATGAATGAACGAAGAAAGATAAATCCATAATACACCTCTTTTCATAACCCTGACACTCAGATAGACGTCATTGAATCCACCGAACGATAAAAATAGGTTTTAAAAAAAAGGAAGCTGGCCTAGAGAATGTGAAAGAACGAGCCTATTTTTAAACCGTCAGGGCTATTAAAGTGATGTCGCAGGTAGCCTGTGACGTCACAAGTGCGTCATTTCTGGGAAGTCAAGTTCTTTGCTTTGGTGGGTTAGCCTCATCTTTCTTGGAAATAACTAACTACTTTCTCTCTCTCTCTCTCTCTCTCTCTCTCTCTCTCAACGTATACGTTTGTCCTGTCTATTTAAATCTAATATGTAACTAGCAGCTATCATCGCCAAACATTAGGCTCATCTTTCGTGGAAATAACTACTTTCTCTCTCTCTCTCTCTCTCTCTCTCTCTCTCTCTCTCTCTCTCTATCTATCTCTCTCTCTCAACGTATACGTTTGTCCTGTCTATTTAAATCTAATATGAGACTAGCAGCTATCATCGCCAAACATTAGGCTCATCTTTCGTGGAAATAACTACTCTCTCTCTCTCTCTCTCTCTCTCTCTCTCTCTCTCTCTCTCTCAACGTATACGTTTGTCCTGTCTATTCAAATCTATCATGTGACTAGCAGCTATCATCGCCAAACATTAGGCTAATCTTTCGTGGAAATAACTACTCTCTCTCTCTCTCTCTCTCTCTCTCTCTCTCTCTCTCTCTCTCTCAACGTATACGTTTGTCCTGTCTATTTAAATATAATATGTGACTAGCGTCTATCATCGCCAAACATTAACGCGAATATAAAAACCCCCGCGAAAAAATCTCACCAAAGTTTGAAAAAATCTCACAGCTTAGCGACCGTTAAAAATTCAATACAGCCTAAAAGGAAATAGTCCTATAAAGTCCTATAATCGTGAATAATCGACTTGATATCAAATGGCGTCGCATACGAGGAGGGTCATTGACATCCAAGGGGAAAAGGAATTGCAAGAGGAACTGCAAGAACAGTAAGAGAAAGTTATTAATGGCTGTCTTGTCTGGAAACAGTTGTATATAAGATATATCAGTAGATAATAGTGTTATTATTATCAATGTATGTTGGAAGGGACTCTACCTTGTATTCTGTGTGTATATATATGTATGTATATATATATATATATATATGTAGGTATATATATATATATATATACTGGTATATATATATACCTGTATATATATATATATATATATATATATTTAGAGAGAGAGAGAGAGAGAGAGAGAGAGAGAGAGATTGTAGTTAAGAAAAGGGGAGGCGGCTAGGAAAGACTGAATCTATATGCATATCTATAAATACTCAACCATGATTTTGACCGGCCGCGTACACTAGCATACGAATAAATACTTATATATTTTCGAATTTGGGATATACCCAATTCCTTCCTCACTTCGGTAAAAGTTTAACACTAACGTTTTTGGAATCACTAAAAGAAATACGTTTAAACGTAAAGGACTCATTTATAGGATCCTTTCAGGTCAAGGGGAACTTCCTGGGATGTAATATTAATCTTTTGACGCATCTTAAATTGAAGGAGTTTCCCATATGACTAA
Source organism: Palaemon carinicauda (assembly GCF_036898095.1). Taxonomy (NCBI): domain Eukaryota; kingdom Metazoa; phylum Arthropoda; class Malacostraca; order Decapoda; family Palaemonidae; genus Palaemon; species Palaemon carinicauda. The sequence continues at coordinate 26,468,932 of NC_090756.1, forward strand.
TGTAGGATATTAAAGGATATTGTGTCTGCGTGTCTTATGTTTAGGTAGACCGATGTCACATATTTTGCTAAATTCCTTTTTTAATATCGTTCAATTCTGTATTTTATCTTCGTCTTTTGATATATATTTTATAGATAAATACTTGCAATGTTATAAAGTTTATATATACTTTAATTGTTCAAATAAGAAAAGTATTAAATAATTTCAAATAGACCGATGTCACATATTTTTCTAAATTCCTTTTTTAATATCATTCAATACCGTATTTTATATTATTTTTTATTATATATTTTATAGATAAATACTCGCAATTTTATAAAGTTTATCTTATATACTTTATTTGTTTTAATAAGAAAAGTATTAAATAATTTCAAATAGACCGATATCACATATTTCTTTAAATCCTTTTTTTAATATTGTTCAATTCCGTATTTTATATTAATTTTTTTAATATATATTTCATAGATAAATACTCACAATGTCATAAAGTTTATCTTATATACTTTATTTGTTTAAATAAGAAAAGTAGTAAGTATTTTCTAGCGATAATATTTCCTCACACAGGTGATTTCTGGCATCATTTCCCCGTGAGTTGCCAAATATTGGATTTCCCCAATATATTTCAAAAGCAAATTTACGTTTAAATTTTCCAATGTAAAACCTACAGTTTTTTTTATATTATAAACTTTTTTAAGCTTTTTTTTACTTTTATTTTTGAGTTAATTTAACCAAATATGAAAATATAATTAGTTTAAGTTTGAAAGACATGAACGAAATTAAAATCTGGTCCTAAACAAATATGAGTTTGTGTGCAGAAAATTCTCTCTCTCTCTCTCTCTCTCTCTCTCTCTCTCTCTCTCTCTCTCTCATACATGTTTAGGTATATGATTATAAGATGCAATTTAAACTGTATTATTATTATTATTATTATTATTATTATTATTTAGTAAACAATGAGATCATTTAAATTCCATTAACCAAATTCCTTAAAAATCCTTTAACCAAATCCCTTTAAAATCCTTTAAACAAATTCCTTAAAAATCAGTTAACCAAATCCCTTAAAAATCTATTAACCAAATCCCTTAAAAATCTTTTAAACAAATCCCTTAAAAATCTATTAACCAAATCCCTTAAGATTCTTTTAACCAAATCCCTTAAATATTAATTAACCAAATTCCTTAAAAATCCTTTAACCAAATTCCTTAAAAATCTTTTAACCAAATCCCCTAAAAATCCTTTAACCAAATCCCTTAAAAATCTTTTAACCAAATCCCCTAAAAATCCTTTAACCAAATCCCTTAAAAATCCTTTAACCAAAACCCTTAAAATCCTTTAACCAAATCCCTTTAAAATCTTTTAACCAAATCCTTTAAAAATCCTTTAACCAAATCCCTTAAAAATCAGTTAACCAAATCCCTTAAAAATCTTTTAACCAAATCCCTTAAAAATCAGTTAACCAAATCCCTTAAAAATCTTTTAACCAAATCCCTTAAAAATCAGTTAACCAAATCCCTTAAAAATCTTTTAACCAAATCCCTTAAAAATCCTTTAACCAAATCCCTTAAAAATCAGTTAACCAAATCCCTTAAAAATCTTTTAACCAAATCCCTTAAAAATCAGTTAACCAAATCCCTTAAAAATCTTTTAACCAAATCCCTTAAAAATCAGTTAACCAAATCCCTTAAAAATCTTTTAACCAAATCCCTTAAAAATCAGTTAACCAAATCCCTTAAAAATCTATTAACCAAATCCCTTAAAAATCTATTAACCAAATCCCTTAAAAATCTATTAACCAAATCCCTTAAGATTCTTTTAACCAAATCCCTTAAATATTAATTAACCAAATTCCTTAAAAATCCTTTAACCAAATTCCTTAAAAATCTTTTAACCAAATCCCCTAAAAATCCTTTAACCAAATCCCTTAAAAATCTTTTAACCAAATCCCCTAAAAATCCTTTAACCAAATCCCTTAAAAATCCTTTAACCAAAACCCTTAAAAATCCTTTAACCAAATCCCTTTAAAATCTTTTAACCAAATCCTTTAAAAATCCTTTAACCAAATCCCTTAAAATTCTATTAACCAAATCCCTTAAAAATATATTAACCAAATCCCTTAAAAATTAATTAACCAAATCCCTTAAAAATCTTTTAACCAAATCCCTTAAAATCTATTAACCAAATCCTTTAAAAATCCTTTAACCAAATCCCTTAAAAATCCTTTAACCAAATCCCTTAAAAGTCCTTTAACAAAATTCCTTAAAAATCTTTTAACCAAATTCCTTAGAAATCTTTTAACCAAATTTCTTAAAAATCTCTTGACCAAATTCCTTAAAAATCCTTTAACCAAATCCCTTAGAAATCTTTTAACCAAATCCCTTAAAAATCCTTTAACAAAATCTCTCAAAAATCTTTAAGCCAAATCCCTTAAAAATCTTTTAACCAAATTCCTTAAAAATCCTTTAACCAAATCCCTTAAAAATCTTTTAACCAAATTCCTTAAAAATCTTTTAACCAAATTCCTTAAAAATCCTTTAACCAAATCCCTTAAAAATCTTTTAACCAAATCCCTTAAAAATCCTTTAACCAAATCCCTTAAAAATCTTTTAACTAAATCCCTTGAAAATTTTAACCAAATCCCTTAAAAATCTTTTAACCAAATCCTTTAAAAATCTTTTAACCAAATTCCTTAAAAATCTTTTGACCAAATTCCTTAAAAATCTTTTAACCAAATCCCTTAAAATTCTATTAACCAAATCCCTTAAAAATATTTTAACCAAATCCCTTAGAAATCTTTTAACCAAATCCCTTTAAAATGTTTTAACGAAATCCATTAAAAATCCATTAACCAAATCCATTAAAAATCCATTAACCAAATCCATTAAAAATCCATTAACCAAATCCATTAAAATTTTTCTAACCAAATTCCTTAACAAAAATTAACCAAATCCATTAAAAATCTTTTAACCAAAATTCCACGAGATTCTTTTAGCCAAAATACCTACCTAATTATTATACAAATTTGATTACATAAATATTCCAATAATTCATTTATAGATATAATTAATTGATGGTTTAAATAATTAATTAATCAAACTTATATTTTTTACTTAGCAAACAAAACAAATATTTAACTCCTATATTTTAGCAGTAATTAATTATAATTTTACTCGTTTTGGTACATAAATTAATATATTAATTATTTGATACTTAATGTTATTTATTGTTAAAAAATATTTAATTTTTTTTATTAACAAATAATTATGCGAACAGTTATGATAAATATGATACAATTTCTGTAATATCACTATTAAATGGCCTTCAATTCTCTCTCTCTCTCTCTCTCTCTCTCTCTCTCTCTCTCTCTCTCCTCAAATTATCCTTGAAGTAATTAACATTTTGTATTTACTTTGCCACCGGTATATCGCTAAATTTAGTTTCTGTTGAAATATCTTATTGTCTATAAATAGCATAAGACTGTGTAATATATCGCTAAATTTACTATCTGTTAAAATATCTTATTGTCTATAAATAGCATAACACTAATATATCGCTAAATTTACTTTCTGTTAAAATATCATTCTATAAATAGCATAAAAAAGGGTTAAGAAATATGCATTAAAATATTTAGCAGTCACTGCCTGTGACGTCACAATTCTGTGTGACGTTATAGCAAATGAGAGAGAGAGAGAGAGAGAGAGAGAGAGAGAGAGAGAGAGAGAGAGAGTTAAACTGTATTACAAGGCAGTTCTCGTTCACGCTAATATAATTCCGTGGGAAAAATATTTTAAATTAACTGTCAGATGCATGCAAGTGTGCAGTTTAACTGGCAACCAGTTTTTGCACAGAGAGAGAGAGAGAGAGAGAGAGAGAGAGAGAGAGAGAGAGATTTTGCCGGTCTTTTTCGTTCGTGACGTTAAAATAAGCAATATCTAGATAATTGAATTAATTGTACTATCTGGCAACTTTTCCATCTTGTTGCCAACTGGTGGTTCTCCCAAACAGGCGACAATATAAAAGTTAAGTGAGTTTGCAATATTTCCATCAGTTGGGAAAATTATTATTATTATTAAAGCCTTAAGACAGTATTTTAAGCCTTATTGCTATATAGATTCAGTCTTTTTTAAATTTGAAAGCCTATTAATATGGTATCAACCCCATTATTATTATTATTATTATTATTATTATTATTATTATTATTATTATTATTATTATTAGCTAAGCTACAACCCTTGTTATAATATCAAGATGCTATAAGCCCAAGGGCTTCAACAGGAAAAAATAGCCCAGTGAGGAAAGGCAATAAGAAAATAAACAATGAATTATTCTAAAAACAGTAACACCAAAACAGATATATCATATATAAACTATAAAAAAGACTTATGTCAGCCTGTTCAAAATAAAAACATTGCTGCAAGTTTGAACTTTTGAAGTTCTACTGATTCAACTACCCGATTAGGAAGATCATTCCACAACTTGGTCGCAGCTGGAATAAAACTTCTAGAATACAGTGTAGTATTGAGCCTCATGATGGAGAAGGTCTGGCTATTAGAATTAACTGCCTTCCTAGTATTACGAACAGGATGGAACTGTCCAGGGAGATCTGAATGTAAAGGATGGTCAGAATTATGAGAAATCTTATGCAACATGCATAATGAACTAATTGAACGACGGTGCCAAAGATTAATATCTATATCAGGAATAAGAAATTTAATAGACCGTAAGTTTCTGTCCAAGAAATTAAGATGAGAATCAGCAGCTGAAGACCAGACAGGAGAACAATACTCGAAACAAGATAGAATGAAAGAATTAAAAACGCTTCTTCAGAATAGATTGATCACCGAAAATCTTAAAGGAATTTCTCAATAATTTAATAGACCGTAAGTTTCTGTCCAACAAATTAAGATGAGAATCAGCAGCTGAACACCAGACAGGAGAACAATACTCGAAACAAGGTAGAATGAAAGAATTTAAAGCACTTCTTCAGAATAGATTGATCACCGAAAATCTTAAAGGAATTTCTCAATAATTTAATAGACCGTAAGTTTCTGTCCAACAAATTAAGATGAGAATCAGCAGCTGAAGACCAGACAGGAGAACAATACTCAAAACAAGGTAGAATAAAGAATTAAAAACACTTCTTCAGAATAGATTGATCACCGAAAATCTTAAAAAAGACTTTCTCAA
>NC_090756.1:26479115-26486615 GCF_036898095.1 Palaemon carinicauda
ACTTGTGGTTGACCAGAATATCACGGGCTGATCTACGTGAATCCTCACTACCCTAAGCACGTATCTGTTCTGATTATTTCATATCAGGTCAGTCTCGGCTAGGCCCTAAAAGTATCATTATTCCTGTGTAAACATGCTATATCCGATCGCATGGGTGACTTCAAAAGTATCATCGTCAGTTCAGTGTGTAGTGTGTGTGGGGGAGGGGGGCATCTCAATTTTTAAACATCAAAAGGGGGCATCTCAGATTTACAAAACAAAAATTAAAAGCGCCCATATTGGCTATATTAACAAAGGCTACTTACCTAGGTCTCTCTTTCGCCAAGGTGCTCATGCCTATATATAATTAAGTGTATTTTTATATTTATTTTAATTTGTGTATTAAATTGTGCAGACATACAGGCCTATGTGATGAATAAACATTGATTATAAATAATAATAATAATATCTGAAAGCTGGTTTAATCCAAAGGGGTCTTCAGCTTATATATGAAACATCGAAAAAATAATTAAACTTGCGCATTTAATTGCAAGGAGGCAAAACGATCATCCAAGAGCATTACAATAGAGTTTGTCCATCATATGTTTATATGTATATAAGAAATAATAGCATTTGTAACCAAACACAAACACAATGGTTAGGCATGAACTGATAAAGATTTGACATAATAATGCAAAATTTTTACATACATTTTGACAATAAAAAATTATAATACACAAGGTTAGGCTAAATGATCAATATTAGCATTATAATTATAAACACTCTTCATCGGCCCAGTGTTTATCTAATTTTGGACTTAAAAGCATTAAAGGGAAAAACAACAAATTCTGGAAGCAGATTATTCAATGGAAATGTATGCCCACTCATGTTCTTGGTTGGCCGACAGTACCAAGTAGTTCACCATATCAATCTATGAAATACTGGGAAAATCCTCAATATTTTGACTGAATGAATTCTGCATCTGGTATGGATATAGGCCATCAATTAGATCGAGTTTCTGCTTGTAAAAACGCTTATCATCACCCGACAATTGTTTGACAAAGTCGCTCTCATTGTCCATATTCGCTGTAGCAGCCGCCATGTTTTCGCTTTGTATGCCCTCCAGCATGGCCGCCGGCGATTCTCAGTGACGTCATTGAAAGCACTCTATAGCACACCCTTGCGCCACTCACCCGCACACCCACATGTCCACCACATCCTACTATTCTCCATTCTCTCTCCTGGACCGAACCATTTCAATAAAATAATACCTGTTAATGAGAGAGAGAGAGAGAGAGAGAGAGAGAGAGAGAGAGAGAGAGATGTTCAGCTTCACTTTGAAGTTAAAGATTGCATTGAACAGTGACCATTGGCTTGTTTATTTAAAGGAACCACCCTCTACAAGTAGCTACGTTTCGTTGCCATGAAAATATAGGTGTGTGTGAATCCTGCCAATGTACGATAATTTCACAATCACCAACCGCTCCTTTTTTTTCGTTGTTGTTGTTATTGTTATTGTTGCTGTTGTTATAACAGGGTGTGTATTTAAGGTTAAATAGAGAAAATAACTATTTATATATACAACCCCGTGACGCACAGTTCCTTATTAATAAATCCTTCACCTCTTCCTGTAGCCACAACGTTTCGCTGACAATTTTCGTACATCTGGCAACGCCTACTATTGTTCTACGCTCTCCCATGCCACAATTATTCCGATTTTCTTTTTCTTTTTTTGCGTTCATTCATAAAAATGTATTTTGTAGTATACGGTAATTATGAATGAAGGTGGTGATAAGTGAAAGGGGGAATAGACATAAGCGAGAGGAAATAAGTGATAATTGTAAATAAAAGAAAGAGATTTGGGAATCTATAGAGAATAATATATATATATATATATATATATGTATATATATATATATATATATATAAATTATTATATCATAACAATTCACTTGAGTGAGCTAACGTTATGTAATGAGAGAGAGAGAGAGAGAGAGAGAGAGAGAGAGAGAGAGTGTTACGTTTTCTGGTTGAAGAATCTTTGTTTACTGTTTGGGTAAATCCCCTAAAATTCTGGAAGAATTCCAGGTCGTCAGAGAGAGAGAGAGAGAGAGAGAGAGAGAGAATTTGGAGTGACATTCCCGTAGAGGAACTGGATTATGTATGTATATATATATATATATATATAATATATATATATATATATATATATATACAGAGAGAGAGAGAGAGAGAGAGAGAGAGAGAGAATTTGGAGTGACATTCCCGTAGAGGAACTGGATTATGTATGTATATATATATATATATATATATAATATATAATATATATATATATATATACAGAGAGAGAGAGAGAGGAGAGAGAGAGAGAGAGATTTGAACTGGAAAGCCCCGAATATGTAGTCTGGAAAATCCATGAAAGTCCATGAATTGAGAGAGAGAGAGAGAGAGAGAGAGAGAGAGAGAGATTTGTACTGGATGTTTGAACTGGAAAGCCCCGATATAAACACTGGAAAATCCACGAACTGAGAGAGAGAGAGAGAGAGAGAGAGAGAGAGAGAGAGACACCTTCCTTATTCAACCACTATGATGAATAACACATATCAAGGCTGGATGCATTAATTTGGTTATGCAAGAACCTAAAATGAATAATATGTTATGCAAAAGGTATGTAGAACATTATTAATGTTAAAGAACTCTAAATGTTATACATTACGAGTGAATGTTGATTTTATTGAAATATATGTAAGACAAGTGTACATGGCCCGGCAAAAGTGACAGGTGAATATTTAGGTAGATATGCGTATATACGCATACCTCTCTCACCAGGGTATGGCTAATCCCTCTCCCCCATACATGAAGAATATATATATATATATATATATATATATATATATATATATATATATATTTAAAAATAATATTTTATGAATATGCTTGAGATGCTATTGAATGTCTGACTATTATTATTATTATTATTATTATTATTATTATTATTATTATTATTATTATCATTATTTTATTAATATTATTATTTTCATTATTGTTAATATTTTTATTTTTATTATTATTAGCCTTATCTTTATTATTATTTTATTATTCTCAATATTTATACTATTATTATTTTATTATTGTTATTATTATTATTACTGTTGTTATTATTATTATTAATAGTAGTAGTAGTATTTTTTAATATTATTATTATTATTATTATTATTATTATTGTTATTATCATTATTATTATCATTATTATTATTATTATTATTATCATTATTGTTTTTATTTTTATTATTATTATTTATTATTAATATCATTATTTATTATCATTTATTATCATTATTATTATTATCATTATTATTATTATTATTATTATTTTATTAATATTATTATTATTAGTTACATTATAATAATAATAATAATAATAACAATAATAATAATAATAAAAATAATAATAATAATAAATAATAATGTTAATAATAATAATAATAATAATAATAATAATAATAATAGATAATACTGATAATAATAATAATGATAATAATAATAATAATAATAATAATAATAAATAATAATAATAATAATAATAATAATAATGATAATAATAATAATAATAAAAATTATAATAATAATAATAATATAATAATGATAATAATAATAATAATAATAATAATAATAATAAATGATAAAAATAATAATAATAATAAATAATAATAATAATAATAATAATAATAATAATAATAATAATAATAATAATAATAACCTGATGAATGGGAGATAGGAGTGTCGGTGAAAATGGATTTGCGTATCGGCGTAATCAGTAAAGCTGTACTAGTCAGGGTGACAGATACTAGGTTGGTTTGCTGTAAGGGATCAGAAGAGAATCTCCCACCATCACCAATCCGTAGTTGCCAGCGTGGTGATGAAAACAGGCCAAACTCCATGAGGACATGTCTGGGGCCTTTGTCCTGCAATGGGCTAGAAATGGCTGTTGTTGTTGTTGTTGTTGTTGTAGAGAGAGAGAGAGAGAGAGAGAAACATGTTATAGGAATCTTATGGTGTTTCATACTTTTTTAATTTATCCTTCAAGGATATCGTTATAAGGAACGCCTTTAGAGTGGCGTTAAACCTTCCCTTAGGGTCATAGGTCACGCCAGGGGTCATAGGTCACGCTGCCCGGCTATATTCGGGTATGGGCAGAGTCCTTTCAACGAGTAGGATATCAGGAGTTTTGTGTTCTAAGAAAGAAATGTTGTTTAAATACGCTTTTCTCTGAATAATGTCCTAAATAGCATTGCTTGTTCTCTCTCTCTCTCCTCTCTCTCTCTCTCTCTCTCTCTCTCTCTCTCTCTCTCTCTCTCATATATACTTGTATATATGTATATATATCCTTTATATTTAAATATCATCATCATCATCATCTCCTACGCCTATTGACGCAAAGGTCCTCGGTTAGATTTCGCCAGTCGTCTCTATCTTGAGCTTTTAAAATCAATACTTCTCCATTCACTACTTACTTCGCATTTCATAGTCCTCAGCCATGTAGGCTTGGGTCTTACAACTCTTCTAGTATCTTGTGAAGCCCAAATGAAAGTTTGGCGAACTAATCTCTCTTGGGGAGTGCGAAGTGCATGTCCAAACCATCTCCATCTACCCCTCATCATGATCTCATCCACATATGGCACTCGAGTAATCTCTCTTATAGTTTCATTTCTAATCCTGTCCTGCCATTTAACTCCCAATATTCTTCTGAGGGCTTTATATACTTAAAAATATAATATTACTAATTATGCAGTTAATTTAATAGCCAGGCCTTCTCCATCACGAGGCTCAATACTACACAGTATTCCAGAAGTTTATTCCAGCTGTGACCAAGCTGTGGAATGATCTTCCTAATCGGGTAGTTGAATCGGTAGAACTTCAAAAGTTCAAACTTGCAGCAAATATTTTTCATGTTGAAAAGGCTGACATAAGTCTTTTTATTGTTTATATATGAAATATCTTTTTTGATGTTACTGTTCTTAAAGTGTTTTTATTTTTCTAATTCTTCATTACTTCTCTTTTAGTTTATTTATTTTCTTATTTCCTTTCCTCACTGGGCTATTTTTACCCTGTTGGTTCCCTTCGGCTTATAGCATCATGTTTTTCCAACTAGGGTTGTAGCTTAGGTAGAAATAATATATGTATATATATATATATATATATAAATATATATATATATATATATATATATATATATATCTATATATATGTTTGTGTGTATACATACATATATATACATACATATATATGTATATATATACAGTATATATATTTATACAGTATATATATATATATATATATATATATATATATAAATATATAATATATATATATATATATATATATATATTTATATATATATATATATACATATATATATATATATATATATATATATATATACATACATACATACATACCTATATAATTCAATATGCAATATCATTCACTCTAACACCCAAAAGATTATTCAACACATTTGAATAATAGACTACAATTAACGTCACGATTCTTCTTCTTTTTAGGCGAATCAAATATCCAAGAAAATGTTAATCCCTTATTTGCATACAAAGCATTTCCAATCCTTTTACTGGGTAATAGGGACTTACCCCAAACAAACCCGGGGGACTTTACCACCGTGAACCGGAAGAAATGTCTATAAAAGACAGGGCCAAGGACAATGTCTTCTGTCAGTGGCTCTTGAGATCACAGTGAACGCCAGTACAGTGATCTGTCTAGGTCTTTTTAGCCTCTGATTCTTTTCTTTATTGTATAAACACTTACGGTTTATTAAATTCCTTATATCTGATCTTCATATTAACCTATGATACATTTGTCCACTTCTTTATGAATGTTTATAAAGTTTTTTTTTCATAATTCTTACTCTGAGAGATCAGTAGCCGCCAATACAGTGTTCTTTCTGGTCTCTTAGCTTCTAACTCTTTTGTTTATTTGGATAAAAACTTACTGTTTATTAAATTCCTTATTCCTGATCTTCATATTAATCTATGATACTTCTGTCCAGTTTTTTATGAATGTTGTATAAGTTTTTTTTCATAATTTTCACTCTGAGATGTCAGTAGCAGCCAGTACAGTGTTCTGTCTGGTCTTTGTAGCCTCTGATTCTTTTGTTTATTGTATAAAAACTTACTGTCTATTAAATTCCTTATATCTGATCTTGATATTAATCTATGATACATTTGTCCACTTCTCTATGGATGTTATATAAAGTTTTTTTCATAACTCTTACTCTGTCATGTCAGTAGCCGCCAGAACAGTATTTCTGTCTGGTCTTTTTAGCCTCTGTCTCTCTTGTTTTATTGGATAAAACTTACTCACTATTAAATTCCTTATTCCTGATCTTGATATTAATCTATGATACATTTGTCCAGTTTTTTTTATGAATGTTGTATAAGTTTTTTTTTCATACTTTTTACTCTGAGATGTCATGTAGCAGCCAGTACAGTGAACTGTCAAGGCATTTTAGCTTCTAACTCTTTTGGTTTTTTTTATAAAAACTTGCAGTTATTAAATTCTTTATTCCTGATCTTCATATTAATCTATGATACATCTGTCCAGTTTTTTATGGATGTTATATAAAGTTTTTTTCATAATTTTCACTCTGTCGTGTCAGTAAGCCTCCAGTACAGTGATCTGTCAAGAGCATTTAGCCTCTGATTCTTTTGTTTATTGTATAAAAAATTGCTGTCTATTAAATTCCTTATATCTGATCTTCATATTAATCTATGATACATTTCTCCAGTTTTTTAGATGTTATATAAAGTTTTTTTTTCATAATTTTTACTCTGAGAGGTCAGTAGCAGCCAGTACAGTGATCTGTCAAGGCATTTTAGCTTCTGATTCTTTTGTTTATTGTATAAAAACTTACTGTCTATTAAATTCCTTATATATGATCTTCATATTAATCTATGATACATTTGTCCACTTCTTTATGGATGTTATATAAAGTTTTTTTTTTCATAATTTTCACTCTGAGAGATCAGTAGCCTCCACTACTGTGATCTGTCAAGTCTTTTTAGCCTCTGATTCTTTTGTTTATTGTATAAAAATTACAGTCTATTAGATTCTTTATTCCTGATCTTGATTATTAATCTATGATACATTTGTCCAGTTTTTTATGAATGTTGTATAAGTTTTTTTTTCATAATTTTTACTACGAGAGATCAGTAGCCGTCAGTACAGTGTTCTTTCTGGTCTCTTAGCTTCTAACTCTTTTGTTTATTGTATAAAAACTTACTGGCTATTGAATTCCTTATTCCTGATCTTGATATTAATCTATAATACCTCTGTCCAGTTTTTTATGAATGTTGTATAAGATTTTTTTTTCATAATTTTTCACTCTGAGATGTCAGTAGCTGCCATTACAGTGTTCTTTCTGGTCTCTTAGCTTCTAACTCTTTTGTTTATTGTATAAAAACTTACTGGCTATTGAATTCCTTATTCCTGATCTTGATATTAATC
>NC_090756.1:26491615-26641615 GCF_036898095.1 Palaemon carinicauda
CCTTTCCTCACTGTGCTATTTTTCCCTATTGGAGCCCCTGGGCTTATAGCATCCTGCTTTTCCAACTAGGGTTGTAGCTTGGCTAGTAATAATAATAATAATAATAATAATAGAGAGTTATGGGGTCCTTTGACTGGCCAGACAGTACTACATTGGATCCTTCTCTCTGGTTACGGTTCATTTTTCTTTTGCCTACATATACACCGATGAGTATGGCCTATTCTTCACATATTCTCCTCTGTCCTCATACACCTGACAACACTGAGATTAGCAAATAATTCTTCTTCTCTCAAGGGGTTAACCACTGCACTGTAATTATTCAGTGGCTACTTTCCTCTTAGTAAGGGTAGAAGAGACTCTTTAGCTATGGTAGGCAGCTCTTCTAGGAGGACACTCCAAAATCAAACCACTGTTCTCTAGTCTTGGGTAGTGCCATAGCCTCTGTACCATGGTCTTCCACTGTCTTGGGTTAGAGTTCTCTTTCTCTTGTTTTGTAGAAGTTTTTATAGTTTTTATAGGAAATATTTATTTTAATGTTATCACTGTTCTTAAAATATTTTATTTTTCCTTGTTTCCTTTCCTCGCTGGGCTGTTTTCCCTGTTGGAGCCCCTTGGGCTTATAGCATCCTGCTTTTCTAACTAGGGTTGTAGCTTAGCAAGTAATAAAAATAGTTTATTTTCATTTTTTTCATTTCCTCACTGGGTTATTTTCCCTGTTGGAGCTCTTGGGCTTATAGCACCTTGCTTTTCCAACTAGGGTTGTAGCTTAGCATTTAATAATAATAATAATATTAATAATAATAATAATAATAATAATAATAATAATAATAATAATAATAATAATAATTAGTCTTCTCAGGTCTTTTCGTCTTTCTTTTCTTCTATTTTTCTTCTAATTTTATTTACCACTTTAATTTTTATTTAATTTATGAGTTCATACTTTCTATACTTTCTTATTTCTTCAATTTTAATATATTTATTAATAATCATAATCTGGTTCAGGTGTTGGGGTGAGGCATCGTAGCCTTCTTATACTGTTTTGTCTTTTCCTCCACACCAGGTTTAATACTAATTTTTTCTTTTCTATATTTGTTTCACTAAATAAAAATAATCCTACTATTTTCTTTAGGTCTTCCTCGTATGGTTGTTGTAGCTCAATTACTTCATTCCTTTCTTTTCTATATTCCTGGAAAGAGAACCAAAAATATATAAAATCTTCCTCCTCATTTTCACAAAAATTACAGTTTACAATATTTAGTTTTAACGAATTAATTCTCGTTCTAAAAAAGATATAACAAAAGCAAATGTATAAAGTAACTCTTCTTTAATATCTTTCTTCCACGTTCTATATATTTCTAAGCTCACTTTACTTTCTATTTCTTCTTTGCACTTTCTGGTTTCCGATTTTATTTCTTCCTTGCTCATTCGTCTTATCTGTCTTAAGCCTAAACTTAATTCTTCCAAATACTTAGCATGTTGTTTCCACTATCTTCCTTCTTTTTCTTGAATATCCAGTATTTCTTTCTTCCCATTCAGGGTACAATTTAAGTACTTAATTACTTCTGCAGTTTTAATATCAATAAACTTAATTCTTCCAAATACTTAGCATGTTGTTTCCACTATCTTCCTTCTTTTTCTTGAATATCCAGTATTTCCTTCTTCCCATTCAGGGTACAATTTAAGTACTTAATTACTTCTGCAGTTTTAATATCAATAAACTTAATTCTTCCAAATACTTAGCAGGTTGTTTCCACTATCTTCCTTCTTTTTCTTGAATATCCAGTATTTCCTTCTTCCCATTCAGGGTACAATTTAAGTACTTACTTACTTCTGCAGTTTTAATATCAATAAACTTAATTCTTCCAAATACTTAGCATGTTGTTTCCACTATCTTCCTTCTTTTTCTTGAATATCCAGTATTTCCTTCTTCCCATTCAGGGTACGATTTAAGTACTTTCTTACTTCTGCAGTTTTAATATCATACTTAATTCTTCCAAATACTTAGCAGGTTGTTTCCACTATCCTTCTTTTTCTTGAATATCCAGTATTTCCTTCTTCCCATTCAGGGTACGATTTAAGTACTTTCTTACTTCTGCAGTTTTAATATCATACTTAATTCTTCAAATACTTAGCATGTTGTTTCCACCACCTTCCTTCTTTTTCTTGAATATCCAGTATTTCCTTCTTCCCATTCAGGGTACAATTTAAGTACTTTCTTACTTCTGCAGTTTTAATATCATACTTAATTCTTCCAAATACTTAGCATGTTGTTTCCACCATCTTCCTTCTTTTTCTTGAATATCCAGTATTTCCTTCTTCCCATTCAGGGTACAATTTAAGTACTTTCTTACTTCTGCAGTTTTAATATCATACTTAATTCTTCCAAATACTTAGCATGTTGTTTCCACTATCTTCCTTCTTTTTCTTGAATATCCAGTATTTCCTTCTTCCCATTCAGGGTACAATTTAAGTACTTTCTTACTTCTGCAGTTTTAATATCATACTTAATTCTTCCAAATACTTAGCATGTTGTTTCCACTATCTTCCTTCTTTTTCTTGAATATCCAGTATTTCCTTCTTCCCATTCAGGGTACGATTTAAGTACTTTCTTACTTCTGCAGTTTTAATATCATACTTAATTCTTCCAAATACTTTGCATGTTGTTTCCACTATCTTCCTTCTTTTTCTTGAATATCCAGTATTTCCTTCTTCCCATTCAGGGTACGATTTAAGTACTTTCTTACTTCTGCAGTTTTAATATCATACTTAATTCTTCCAAATACTTTGCATGTTGTTTCCACTATCTTCCTTCTTTTTCTTGAATATCCAGTATTTCCTTCTTCCCATTCAGGGTACGATTTAAGTACTTTCTTACTTCTGCAGTTTTAATATCATACTTAATTCTTCCAAATACTTTGCATGTTGTTTCCACTATCTTCCTTCTTTTTCTTGAATATCCAGTATTTCCTTCTTCCCATTCAGGGTACGATTTAAGTACTTTCTTACTTCTGCAGTTTTAATATCATACTTAATTCTTCCAAATACTTTGCATGTTTCTACCATTCTTCCTTCTTTTTCTTGAATATCCAGTATTTCCTTCTTCCCATTCAGGGTACGATTTAAGTACTTTCTTACTTCTGCAGTTTTAATATCATACCTAATTCTTCCTAATACTTTGCATGTTTCTACCATTTTCCTTCTTTTTCTTGAATATCCAGTATTTCCTTCTTCCCATTCAGGGTACAATTTAAGTACTTTCTTACTTCTGCAGTTTTAATATCATACCTAATTCTTCCTAATACTTTGCATGTTTCTACCATTTTCCTTCTTTTTCTTGAATATCCAGTATTTCCTTCTTCCCATTCAGGGTACAATTTAAGTACTTTCTTACTTCTGCAGTTTTAATATCATACCTAATTCTTCCTAATACTTTGCATGTTTCTACCATTTTCCTTCTTTTTCTTGAATATCCAGTATTTCCTTCTTCCCATTCAGGGTACAATTTAAGTACTTTCTTACTTCTGCAGTTTTAATATCATACCTAATTCTTCCTAATACTTTGCATGTTTCTACCATTTTCCTTCTTTTTCTTGAATATCCAGTATTTCCTTCTTCCCATTCAGGGTACAATTTAAGTACTTTCTTACTTCTGCAGTTTTAATATCATACCTAATTCTTCCTAATACTTTGCATGTTTCTACCATTTTCCTTCTTTTTCTTGAATATCCAGTATTTCTTCTTCCCATTCAGGGTACGATTTAAGTACTTTCTTACTTCTGCAGTTTTAATATCATACCTAATTCTTCCTAATACTTTGCATGTTTCTACCATTTTCCTTCTTTTTCTTGAATATCCAGTATTTCCTTCTTCCCATTCAGGGTACAATTTAAGTACTTTCTTACTTCTGCAGTTTTAATATCATACCTAATTCTTCCTAATACTTTGCATGTTTCTACCATTTTCCTTCTTTTTCTTGAATATCCAGTATTTCCTTCTTCCCATTCAGGGTACAATTTAAGTACTTTCTTACTTCTACAGTTTTAATATCATACCTAATTCTTCCTAATACTTTGCATGTTTCTACCATTTTCCTTCTTTTTCTTGAATATCCAGTATTTCCTTCTTCCCATTCAGGGTACAATTTAAGTACTTTCTTACTTCTACAGTTTTAATATCATACCTAATTCTTCCTAATACTTTGCATGTTTCTACCATTTTCCTTCTTTTTCTTGAATATCCAGTATTTCCTTCTTCCCATTCAGGGTACGATTTAAGTACTTTCTTACTTCTACAGTTTTAATATCATACCTAATTCTTCCTAATACTTTGCATGTTTCTACCATTTTCCTTCTTTTTCTTGAATATCCAGTATTTCCTTCTTCCCATTCAGGGTACGATTTAAGTACTTTCTTACTTCTGCAGTTTTAATATCATACCTAATTCTTCCTAATACTTTGCATGTTTCTACCATCTTCCTTTTTTTCTTGAATATCCAGTATTTCCTTCTTCCCATTCAGGGTACGATTTAAGTACTTTCTTACTTCTGCAGTTTTAATATCATACCTAATTCTTCCTAATACTTTGCATGTTTCTACCATCTTCCTTTTTTTCTTGAATATCCAGTATTTCCTTCTTCCCATTCAGGGTACGATTTAAGTACTTTCTTACTTCTGCAGTTTTAATATCATACCTAATTCTTCCTAATACTTTGCATGTTTCTACCATTTTCCTTCTTTTTCTTGAATATCCAGTATTTCCTTCTTCCCATTCAGGGTACGATTTAAGTACTTTCTTACTTCTGCAGTTTTAATATCATACCTAATTCTTCCTAATACTTTGCATGTTTCTACCATTTTCCTTCTTTTTCTTGAATATCCAGTATTTCCTTCCCATTCAGGGTACGATTTAAGTACTTTCTTACTTCTACAGTTTTAATATCATACCTAATTCTTCCTAATACTTTGCATGTTTCTACCATTTTCCTTCTTTTTCTTGAATATCCAGTATTTCCTTCTTCCCATTCAGGGTACGATTTAAGTACTTTCTTACTTCTGCAGTTTTAATATCATACCTAATTCTTCCTAATACTTTGCATGTTTCTACCATCTTCCTTTTTTTCTTGAATATCCAGTATTTCCTTCTTCCCATTCAGGGTACGATTTAAGTACTTTCTTACTTCTGCAGTTTTAATATCATACTTAATTCTTCCAAATACTTAGCAGGTTGTTTCTACCATCTTCCTTCTTTTTTCTTGAATATCCAGTATTTCCTTCTTCCCATTCAGGGTATGATTTAAGTACTTTCTTACTTCTGCAGTTTTAATATCATACTTAATTCTTCCAAATACTTAGCAGGTTGTTTCTACCATCTTCCTTCTTTTTCTTGAATATCCAGTATTTCCTTCTTCCCATTCAGGGTACGATTTAAGTACTTTCTTACTTCTGCAGTTTTAATATCATACTTAATTCTTCCAAATACTTAGCAGGTTGTTTCTACCATCTTCCTTCTTTTTCTTGAATATCCAGTATTTCCTTCTTCCCATTCAGGGTATGATTTAAGTACTTTCTTACTTCTGCAGTTTTAATATCATACTTAATTCTTCCAAATACTTTGCAGGTTGTTTCCACTATCTTCCTTCTTTTTCTTGAATATCCAGCATTTCCTTCTTCCCATTCAGGGTACGATTTAAGTACTTTCTTACTTCTGCAGTTTTAATATCATACTTAATTCTTCCAAATACTTAGCAGGTTGTTTCTACCATCTTCCTTCTTTTTTCTTGAATATCCAGTATTTCCTTCTTCCCATTCAGGGTATGATTTAAGTACTTTCTTACTTCTGCAGTTTTAATATCATACTTAATTCTTCCAAATACTTTGCAGGTTGTTTCCACTATCTTCCTTCTTTTTTCTTGAATATCCAGTATTTCCTTCTTCCCATTCAGGGTATGATTTAAGTACTTTCTTACTTCTGCAGTTTTAATATCATACTTAATTCTTCCAAATACTTAGCAGGTTGTTTCTACCATCTTCCTTCTTTTTTCTTGAATATCCAGCATTTCCTTCTTCCCATTCAGGGTACGATTTAAGTACTTTCTTACTTCTGCAGTTTTAATATCATACTTAATTCTTCCAAATACTTAGCAGGTTGTTTCTACCATCTTCCTTCTTTTTTCTTGAATATCCAGCATTTCCTTCTTCCCATTCAGGGTACGATTTAAGTACTTTCTTACTTCTGCAGTTTTAATATCATACTTAATTCTTCCAAATACTTAGCAGGTTGTTTCTACCATCTTCCTTCTTTTTCTTGAATATCCAGCATTTCCTTCTTCCCATTCAGGGTACGATTTAAGTACTTTCTTACTTCTGCAGTTTTAATATCATACTTAATTCTTCCAAATACTTAGCAGGTTGTTTCTACCATCTTCCTTCTTTTTTCTTGAATATCCAGTATTTCCTTCTTCCCATTCAGGGTATGATTTAAGTACTTTCTTACTTCTGCAGTTTTAATATCATACTTAATTCTTCCAAATACTTAGCAGGTTGTTTCTACCATCTTCCTTCTTTTTCTTGAATATCCAGTATTTCCTTCTTCCCATTCAGGGTATGATTTAAGTACTTTCTTACTTCTGCAGTTTTAATATCATACTTAATTCTTCCAAATACTTTGCAGGTTGTTTCCACTATCTTCCTTCTTTTTCTTGAATATCCAGCATTTCCTTCTTCCCATTCAGGGTACGATTTAAGTACTTTCTTACTTCTGCAGTTTTAATATCATACTTAATTCTTCCAAATACTTAGCAGGTTGTTTCTACCATCTTCCTTCTTTTTCTTGAATATCCAGCATTTCCTTTCTTCCCATTCAGGGTATGATTTAAGTACTTAATTACTTCCGCAGTTTTAATATCAATAAACTTAATTCTTCCAAATACTTTGCATGTTTCTACCATCTTCCTTCTTTTTCTTGAATATCCAGTATTTCCTTCTTCCCATTCAGGGTACAATTTAAGTACTTTCTTACTTCTGCAGTTTTAATATCATACTTAATTCTTCCAAATACTTTGCAGGTTGTTTCCACTATCTTCCTTCTTTTTCTTGAATATCCAGTATTTCCTTCTTCCCATTCAGGGTACAATTTAAGTACTTTCTTACTTCTGCAGTTTTAATATCAATAAACTTAATTCTTCCAAATACTTTGCAGGTTTCTACCATCTTCCTTCTTTTTCTTGAATATCCAGTATTTCCTTCTTCCCATTCAGGGTACGATTTAAGTACTTTCTTACTTCTGCAGTTTTAATATCATACTTAATTCTTCCAAATACTTTGCAGGTTGTTTCCACTATCTTCCTTCTTTTTCTTGAATATCCAGTATTTCCTTCTTCCCATTCAGGGTACAATTTAAGTACTTTCTTACTTCTGCAGTTTTAATATCAATAAACTTAATTCTTCCAAATACTTTGCAGGTTTCTACCATCTTCCTTCTTTTTCTTGAATATCCAGTATTTCCTTCTTCCCATTCAGGGTACGATTTAAGTACTTTCTTACTTCTGCAGTTTTAATATCAATAAACTTAATTCTTCCAAATACTTAGCATGTTGTTTCCACCATCTTCCTTCTTTTTCTTGAATATCCAGCATTTCCTTCTTCCCATTCAGGGTACAATTTAAGTACCTTCTTACTTCTGCAGTTTTAATATCAATAAACTTAATTCTTCCAAATACTTTACATGTTTCTACCATCTTCCTTCTTTTTCTTGAATATCCAGTATTTCATTCTTCCCATCCAGGGTGCAATTTAAGTACTTTCTTACTTCTGCAGTTTTAATATCAATAAACTTAATTCTTCCAAATACTTTGCAGGTTGTTTCTACCATCTTCCTTCTTTTTCTTGAATATCCAGTATTTCCTTCTTCCCATTCAGGGTACGATTTAAGTACTTTCTTACTTCTGCAGTTTTAATATCATACTTAATTCTTCCTAATACTTTGCATGTTTCTACCATTTTCCTTCTTTTTCTTGAATATCCAGTATTTCCTTCTTCCCATTCAGGGTACAATTTAAGTACTTTCTTACTTCTGCAGTTTTAATATCAATAAACTTAATTCTTCCAAATACTTTGCATGTTGTTTCCACCATCTTCCTTCTTTTTCTTGAATATCCAGTATTTCCTTCTTCCCATTCAGGGTACGATTTAAGTACTTTCTTACTTCTGCAGTTTTAATATCAATAAACTTAATTCTTCCAAATACTTTGCATGTTTCTACCATCTTCCTTCTTTTTCTTGACTATCCAGTATTTCCTTCTTCCCATTCAGGGTTCAATTTAAGTACTTTCTTACTTCTGCAGTTTTAATATCAATAAACTTAATTCTTCCAAATACTTTGCATGTTTCTACCATCTTCCTTCTTTTTCTTGAATATCCAGTATTTCCTTCTTCCCATTCAGGGTACAATTTAAGTACTTTCTTACTTCTTCAGTTTTAATATCATACTTAATTCTTCCAAATACTTAGCATGTTGTTTCTACCATCTTCCTTCTTTTTCTTGAATATCCAGTATTTCCTTCTTCCCATTCAGGGTACGATTTAAGTACCTTCTTACTTCTGCAGTTTTAATATCAATAAACTTAATTCTTCCAAATACTTTACATGTTTCTACCATCTTCCTTCTTTTTCTTGAATATCCAGTATTTCCTTCTTCCCATTCAGGGTACAATTTAAGTACGTTCTTACTTCTGCAGTTTTAATATCAATAAACTTAATTCTTCCAAATACTTAGCATGTTGTTTCCACCATCTTCCTTCTTTTTCTTGAATATCCAGTATTTCCTTCTTCCCAATCAGGGTACGATTTAAGTACTTTCTTACTTCCGCAGCTTTGATATCATATTTATTAAATAATGATAATAACAGGTTCAGGTTCAGGTTCTGGGGTGAGGCATAGCCTTTACACTATTTTCACTAGTTTTTCTCTTTTCATCCACATTTGTTGTAGTATACTTTTCTTATTTTCAATATTCTCTTCACAAAAAAGGAATTTTCCAACTGTTTGTGCACTATCTTCTTCGTATGGTTGTTGGAGCTCAATTGCTTTTATTCTTATATCACTAAACTGTGGACAATATAATATAAAGTGGTTAGCATTTTCTTCTACATCACAGAATACACAGTTTATATTTCCATCTTGGTGTCTGTTTCTTATATTCAAGCCCAATGTGTTTGTCCTTGCTCTGAATAATAAAATGGACGAAAATGTATTGTCATACACTTCCTCCTCCTTGATTTCACTTTTCCAGTTTTTATACAAAATTAGACTCTCCTAAAATGTATTATCATACACTTCCTCCTCCTTGATTTCACTTTTCCAGTTTTTATACAAAATTAAACTCTCCTAAAATGTATTGTCATACACTTCCTCCTCCTTGATTTCACTTTTCCAGTTTTTATACAAAATTAAACTCTCCTAAAATGTATTGTCATACACTTCCTCCTCCTTGATTTCACTTTTCCAGTTTTTATACAAAATTAAACTCTCCTAAAATGTATTATCATACACTTCCTCCTCCTTGATTTCACTTTTCCAGTTTTTATACAAAATTAAACTCTCCTAAAATGTATTGTCATACACTTCCTCCTCCTTGATTTCACTTTTCCAGTTTTTATACAAAATTAGACTCTCCTAAAATGTATTATCATACACTTCCTCCTCCTTGATTTCACTTTTCCAGTTTTTATACAAAATTAAACTCTCCTAAAATGTATTGTCATACACTTCCTCCTCCTTGATTTCACTTTTCCAGTTTTTATACAAAATTAGACTCTCCTAAAATGTATTATCATACACTTCCTCCTCCTTGATTTCACTTTTCCAGTTTTTATACAAAATTAAACTCTCCTAAAATGTATTGTCATACACTTCCTCCTCCTTGATTTCACTTTTCCAGTTTTTATACAAAATTAAACTCTCCTAAAATGTATTGTCATACACTTCCTCCTCCTTGATTTCACTTTTCCAGTTTTTATACAAAATTAGACTCTCCTAAAATGTATTGTCATACACTTCCTCCTCCTTGATTTCACTTTTCCAGTTTTTATACAAAATTAGACTCTCCTAAAATGTATTGTCATACACTTCCTCCTCCTTGATTTCACTTTTCCAGTTTTTATACAAAATTAAACTCTCCTAAAATGTATTGTCATACACTTCCTCCTCCTTGATTTCACTTTTCCAGTTTTTATACAAAATTAAACTCTCCTAAAATGTATTGTCATACACTTCCTCCTCCTTGATTTCACTTTTCCAGTTTTTATACAAAATTAAACTCTCCTAAAATGTATTGTCATACACTTCCTCCTCCTTGATTTCACTTTTCCAGTTTTTATACAAAATTAAACTCTCCTAAAATGTATTGTCATACACTTCCTCCTCCTTGATTTCACTTTTCCAGTTTTTATACAAAATTAAACTCTCCTAAAATGTATTGTCATACACTTCCTCCTCCTTGATTTCACTTTTCCAGTTTTTATACAAAATTAAACTCTCCTAAAATGTATTGTCATACACTTCCTCCTCCTTGATTTCACTTTTCCAGTTTTTATACAAAATTAAACTCTCCTAAAATGTATTGTCATACACTTCCTCCTCCTTGATTTCACTTTTCCAGTTTTTATACAAAATTAAACTCTCCTAAAATGTATTGTCATACACTTCCTCCTCCTTGATTTCACTTTTCCAGTTTTTATACAAAATTAAACTCTCCTAAAATGTATTGTCATACACTTCCTCCTCCTTGATTTCACTTTTCCAGTTTTTATACAAAATTAAACTCTCCTAAAATGTATTGTCATACACTTCCTCCTCCTTGATTTCACTTTTCCAGTTTTTATACAAAATTAAACTCTCCTAAAATGTATTGTCATACACTTCCTCCTCCTTGATTTCACTTTTCCAGTTTTTATACAAAATTAAACTCTCCTAAAATGTATTGTCATACACTTCCTCCTCCTTGATTTCACTTTTCCAGTTTTTATACAAAATTAAACTCTCCTAAAATGTATTGTCATACACTTCCTCCTCCTTGATTTCACTTTTCCAGTTTTTATACAAAATTAAACTCTCCTAAAATGTATTGTCATACACTTCCTCCTCCTTGATTTCACTTTTCCAGTTTTTATACAAAATTAAACTCTCCTAAAATGTATTGTCATACACTTCCTCCTCCTTGATTTCACTTTTCCAGTTTTTATACAAAATTAAACTCTCCTAAAATGTATTGTCATACACTTCCTCCTCCTTGATTTCACTTTTCCAGTTTTTATACAAAATTAAACTCTCCTAAAATGTATTGTCATACACTTCCTCCTCCTTGATTTCACTTTTCCAGTTTTTATACAAAATTAAACTCTCCTAAAATGTATTGTCATACACTTCCTCCTCCTGGATTTCACTTTTCCAGTTTTTATACAAAATTAAACTCTCCTTACACTCCATTTCACTCTTCCATTTGCTTGTGTCCCATTCTCTTGTTCTCTTCTTTATGTCCTCTTTCGTACATCTCTTGACTTCTCTCATCGCCATCCCACATTCTTCAGCATACTTCTTCACATGCATCCACCACTTCCTCTCTTTTTCTTCCATATCATTGACTATTGCTGTAAGTAGGTCCTTTTCTCTCTTAAAAATGCTATTAAGGTACCTCAGCTTACCATCCATTACCCTTGTTTTCATAGCAGAGGCTCCTACATCCCCTCTCAAGGCTACAATTGCTGTATTCTTTACAGCCCCTAACATCCTTCTATACACTCCATTCTCTATTCTCTGCAACTTTTCTATTTCCGTTTCCGTTAAGTTAATCACATTTGTTCCATATAATATAGAAGGTAGTGCTACACTTTTCCAGTATGTTTTTCCTATCAGTATCTTATTACAACTTTTTCTATGATCGAATATGTAAGATTGGCTAGCTTTTGCGCCTTAACTATCATTTCACTTTTCTGTGTTTTGAACATATTCCTACCATCATCTACCTTGATACCTAGGTATTTAATATTGCTTACTACTCTTATTCCCTCTATATTATCTGGTTTTTCCTTCATATTATATATAAGTACGCTACTTTTGTCTCTATTTATGTCTAAACCACACTGCTTTCCTATATCTATCACTTTCCTTATGTTTAATTCAGCATCCTCTATATTCTCAGCAAGCACTAGGACATCATCAGCAAAAAATAATACTACCAGCTTTATAATATCATTTTTAAAACCATTACCTTCCTTTTCTACTTGTTTTATAATCTGATAAGTAATTAATTTGAATAATGATAATAACCCAAACTCCAGGAGTCCAGGAGTCTTAGAGGAAGCAAGAAGAAGAAGAAGAGCTGGAAGTTGGCCGTTGGTCTGGCCATGTTTGTTTTCACTTTGAAATATTCGCTGACGCTCTACTTCCGTTAAACGTTGTAGTAAGACATTTAAGTGGATTTTTACATTCTACAAGCAACTCTACTCGTCTATTCGTGGATTTATACATTCTACAAGCTCCTGTACTCGTCTATTCGTGGATTTTTACATTCTACAAGCAACTCTACTCATCTATTCGTGGATTTATACATTCTACAAGCCCGTCTACTCGTTTATTCGTGGATAATTACACTCTACAAGCTCCTGTACTCGTCTATTCGTGGATTTTTACGTTCTACAAGCTCCTGTACTCATCTATTCGTGGATTTATACATTCTACAAGCTCCTGTACTCGTCTATTCGTGGAAAATTACACTACAAGCTCCTCTACTCGTCTATTCGTGGATAATTACACTCTACAAGCTCCTGTACTCGTCTATTCGTGGATTTTTACGTTCTACAAGCTCCTGTACTCGTTTATTCGTGGATTTTCACATTCTACAAGCCCCTCTACTCGTCTATTCGTGGATTTATACATTCTACAAGCTCGTCTACTCGTCTATTCGTGGATAATTACACTCTACAAGCTCCTGTACTCGTCTATTCGTGGATTTTTTCCTTCTACAAGCTCCTGTACTCTATTCGTGGATTTTTACATTCTACAAGCTCCTGAACTCATCTATTCGTGGATTTCTACATTCTACAAGCCCGTCTACTCGTCTATTCGTGCTTAATTACACTCTACTAGCCCCTATACTCATCTATTCGTGGATTATTACATTCTGCAAGCTCCTATACTCGTCTATTCGTGGATTTTTACGTTCTACTAGCCCCTGTACTTGTCTATTCTTAGATTATTACATTCTACTAGCCCCTGTACTCGTCTATTCGTGGATTTTCATATTCTACAATCCCCTGTACTTGTCTATTCTTAGATTATTACATTCTACAAGCCCCAACACTTCCATTCGAGGATTTCTTCATTCTACAAGCCCCAATGCTCGTCTGTTCGTAGATATTTACAATCTACAAGCCCCTGTACTCGTCTATTCGTGGATAATTCTTTCTACAAGTCCCTGCCCTAACTATGAGCGACTCCGATGAGATTGAAGAGGTGGAAGGCAGTAGCACCGGCAACGTAACGCCACCGCCATCGAAGAAAAAGAAGCAGTATCGGCAGGCGTTCAAGAGAGAATGGATGAACCACCCCGAACTGCACTGGGTGCGGAAAGACCCCGAAGAAGCGTTTAGCGCCTGGTGCGCCATATGCAAGCACAAGTTGAGTAACGTGAATAAGTCCGCCCTGTTTAGGCACAATCACGCGAAGAAGCATCTGAAGAATCTAGCCAAAAAGGAACCCGGAAGCGTTTTGGTCGAGTTGAAAAGCGGGTCTGAATTTATGCCCGATCAGGGTAAAGTGCCGGGGTTAGGCGTTCAGGATCACTATAGCAAAGTGCCGGGGTTAAGCGTCCAAGATGAAATTCATAGAATGCCGGAATATGGTATGCCGGTAGTGTTGGATCCAGTTTTCCAAGGGAAGGTCTCCAGGGCAGAGGATCTCCTCACGGGCTTTTTGACGGAGCACAACATGCCGTTCCGCCAGGCGAACGAGCTGATGTACGTCATCAAGAAGGCTTTTCCGGACAGCGAGATCGCCAAGGCCGTTTCCATACAGTTGGGTCACTACCCCAACGAATACGGAGAGAGAGAAGAGCGGCCGTCAAATCAGGGTAACAGGGAAAATTCGCAGCACGCTCAGCCCGACGGCGATAACGAAATCATCTGTCGAGTCATGGTGAGTAAATTTCAATCTTGTGAATTTCAAGTAACGTTAAGAAGTTTTATTCCAGCTGTGACCAGATTGTGGAATGATTGGTTTTAATACAGAAGGTCCTCGGCTTACAAACTTAATTGGTTCCATGAAGCTGTTTGTAAGTCGAAATTTCTTAAATTTTGGCCTGGGGTCGGCCAAATTTGAATCCCATGCCTACAAAAGTCAACAAATTATCGGGTTTCATATGAAATAGACATCAGGTTATTACCAATGTTCTTTTGCCTTCTATATCCTTCTCCTTAGATTCCTAGACTGGGTTAAGTCTGTTTTGGGGTGCAGATATCTATGGTTATCTTACGATACGTCCCTGATTATACACGATATCTAAGGACAGTCGTCCCGGGGGTCGGAACCCTCGTGATACCTGACGGTAATTCTCTTGTAATATCAATCGCAGAAATATACTTACTTGTTTTGGGTTTAAATCCAACCCTCCACTGAAGTCGAGTGAACTACTTCTCGGCCGGGTCCATATCAATCGTCTGACGAAACATTTTCATTATAACTTATACAATTCTTTGATTGTAGCATCTTCCAAATCATATGAACTTGTGAAAAGTAATGTCTTTAGTTTTTTCTTAAATTCAATTGCTCCCTTTAGGTCCTTCGTTTCAGTTGGCAGTTTATTATAGTGTCTAGACGCACAGTAGCTAAAAGCCCTTTCACCAAATTTACTATTTGTTCTTGGTTCAGATAGCCTATGTTTGTCACTCATGTGTCTTATGGTAACATTTGTTTCTAGTTCTAGTTTATTCAGGCATTCTTTTAGATATTTTGGTTCAGTATCTTAACCCTTTACCCCCATGGACGTACCGGTATGTCCATGCAAAAAAATGCTATAAAGATTTTTTTTTCATATTTTTGATAATTTTTTTGAGAAAATTCAGGCATTTTCCAAGAGAATGAGACCAACCTGACCTCTCTATGACAAGAATTAAGGCTGTTAGAGCAATTTAAAAAAAAATATACTGCAAAATGTGCTGGGAAAAAAATAACCCCCTGGGGGTTAAGGGTTGGAAATTTCCAAATAGCCGGGGGGTAAAAGGGTTAAACGTTAGTAAGAGTAGCTTGTATTCAATAATCGCCTTTACCGGCAGCCAGTGTAATTTAATTGGTGCAGGGAGGGAACTCCCATCAGGATGACATGGCTATCTCACCCAAAAATAGATTTTTCCCACTTCAAAATCCGTTAGATTATGTATAGTTTTGTTACGTTATTTTATTATCTTTGTTATCTTCTGTTTGCAAGTTGAGGAGCTTCTGTATGACAGTGCAATATTAATTAGGACGTCATAACTCGCATAATTGAACAGATCTTTGCAAATACACACTTTTGAATCCCATATAATGCTTCTGGAAACCGCTATTAACGAAATTACAGATTTTAATGAAAATTTCCTGTTTTTTCCTCCGTCCGTCATCTTGGCCACAGGGACCACCTCCTCCCGCCAGACATCTCGGCAAAAACTGATAACCGATGCTTCAGTTGTTAAGGTACTTTTTATTTAACATGAACGGCCTAACACTTTATATATTAAGATTCTTTGTTATATGTTTTCAATATCGGAATATAATTAAATTTCATATTCTATCTTAACGTGTGTGTGATGTGTTTATTCTGAAAATGAGTCCGAGTTAAGTATTCGAATGACGCTGGGGCACTAAGGTACAACGCCCTTTTGTTAGATTTATATATCAGTGGTTTTATTCAGTCAATTATACAATATTTTCTAGTCTTATGACATGTTATTTATTTTGTATTTGTTCTGGTTTTTCATCTTACATTTAGTATGATCGAATTTGGAGCATATATCCAATCGGATCATGTACCGCTCGCCTGAGCCTAGGAGCATTGGGATATGTTATAATGCTATTGAAGCGTGATAGGCGAAGCTAAAAAAATCGAACTACAGAAAGTCCTCGGAGCCTTTGTAGATCAGCGGCCAGGTCATAGAATGCCGGAATATGGTATGCAGGTAGTATTGGATCCAGTTTTCTTAACCCTGTGTTCGACTTTTGCAGTTGAAAACCGCAGGCATGTGAATTAGGCGACGTCTACCCTAGGGCAAAATTCAGCAAATTTCGACTTACAAACATCTTTTTGGAACTTATTAATTTGCAAGTTGAGGCTACCTGTAAATATGACGACAGGTGATTAATAATATTATTATTACTATCCAAGCTACAACCCTAGTTGGAAAAGCAAGATGCTATAAGCCCAGGGGCTCCAACAGGGAAAAATAGCCCAGTGAGGAAAGGAAGAGAACAAATTAACAATAAATCGTTCTAAAATAAGTAACAACGTCAAAACAGACACGTCATATATAAACTATTAACAACATCAAAAACAAATATGTCATAAATAAACTATAAAATGACTCGGTGTAAAGGGATTAACGCCCCCGTTAGGTAGACTAAGAATATGATAATGTAAAGGGGTTCGCAGTGGGCGTTGACCCCCCGTTAGGTGGGGGACATGACTTGTAGGTTAGGTTAGGTGGGACCGTTTAAGTTATGCGATGTTCTTTTGTAGAGGTTTTGCAGAACCACAGACATGCTTTTTGTAGTACGACAGCCTCGTCTTACGAACAGCTAGAAAACGGTAAAAAATTCCTGTTTTCTATGCACGCGGTATGACCTGGCCGCTAATCTACAAAGGCTCAGAGGACTTTCTGTAGTTCGATTGTTTTTTAGCTTGGCCTACCTTGCTTCAGTCGCATTACAACATATCTCATTGCTCCTATGCTCTGGCAAGTGGTACATGATCCGATCAGATATATGTTCCATATTCAATCATCCTCAATATAAGATGAAAAACCAGAACAACAAAATAAATTACTTCTGTCATAAAACTATAAAATATTGTATAATTGACTGAATAAAACCACTGATATATAAATTTAACAAAAGGGTGTTGTACCTTAGTGCTCCAGCCTAACCTACAAGTCATTTCCCCACCTAACAGGCGGTCAACGCCCCCTGCGAACCCCCTTACATTATCATATTCTTAGTCTACCCAACGGGGCTATTACCCCCTTTACAGTGTACTGCCCTATTATTAATCAGCTGTCATCATACATATACCCAAAGCCCTCAATTTGCAAACTTAATAGGTTCCAAAATGTGTTTGCAAGTCAAATTTTATTTAATTTTACCCTAGGGTAGGCTTCACCTAACTCGCTTCCCTGCGGTTTTCAGCTGCAAAAGTCGAACATAGGGTTGAGACTTAGTCTTAGGGTAAGCTAAGGTTATGGCCGTTTGAGGGGGGGTCGCCGCACCTACATACCCCCTCTGGTAGGTAAGGATACGGCTCCTAGGTTAGGTTAGGTGGTTTTCTTGAATTTGTTTCCCTATTAAAATTTTACACCCGGTCTGTCCCAACGAACTACAAAGGTTCCCGTCGTCGTAGAAGAAGCATGTGCGCTACCCCCTCATCTGCTAGTTCTCCTTCTGCTCTGCCTCGTCTTCATTATATTCTCCAGATGCTGCTACATCTAGGAAGAAGAAGACAGGAGTCCTATAATACAGCGACCAGTCTCTCCTCGCTTCTGTGTGAGAGAGACGGTGAGATACAGATAAGTAACCTGACCTGCTAAGGTGTCTCGATACACGATACAGTAGCTTATGCTCCCGGTATCGGTTCTCGGTCTCGTACCAAACAAGCATATGCACTCTTGGTCGGGAGGAAGGTGTTCTTCATCTCCTCTATCCCTAGGATGATTGGTTTTTTTTTTCCATAAGGATACATCGTGGTGAGGTAAGAGGAACCAGCGATCTGGAAAACGGTCCTCCGTCTCCTTCTGACCCTCTGTCACCGGTTCTTTCACGCATGGCCAGTCCCCATGCCGGGAGGCTCCCACACGCGTATGATTTGGAACTGTAAAGAATGACAATGAAAGACACATCTTGGCGCACTCACGTCGTGTACAATCGTTCGCTGGCAATGTTCGCAATCACCGCGTAACCATTATGCATGTGACACGCCTGGCCGGTGACCAGTACCACATTCACGTTTAAGCTCCATAGAGGCTCAAGTACTGTATACTGTACTTCGTCAGTATCTGGAGACTGTGGCCCAAAGGCAGGTCTGCCTGTGAATTGGAGGCTGATGGTCGATCGGGTCCCCAACCAGTTGGGACAGAAATGCACGGCCCGTACCCTCTTTGCTCCTAGGTTGATGATGGAAAAACTTGGCAACTTTCATCTCCCTTTTGTCTAGGACAGTGGACTCCCTCTTCTCTCGTTTCCAGCGAGCATTTGTTCAAGCCGGTTGACAGGATGGCACCACTCGAGGCCTGCGCTTTTGCGTGCAATGGAAGACCAAGAATTTGGTTGGATGTATTCTTTCCCCGTTCCACAAGGCTGCGCCTGTCCTCCCGCCCTGATCTGCAGAGGGAGGTATACGTGTTTATCTGGCTGTCTCAGCTTGAATCTGTGCAAGGGATTCTTCCGTTGCTGTTGCCCTACCCGTGCCTTTGTCAGCCCTTGATTACATGACAGGATGTCGCCGTTTTGTGCAATAAACACCTGTCCTATAATGGGGTCTAAATGAGTACTGGCATAACTCTAAGTTAGGTAGTCGTTTTGAAACAGCGAGACAAAATATTTTCCTCGCTCTGGTATGGGTATTCAGAAAATTAGCATCTGGGTGTACAACTCATAATTTTGTGCATTGTAGCATTAGGTTAATCCAACCCTCCCACCTTTTAAAGTGTTGGTAATATAAGCAAGTGTTTTTAGGGAACATAAAGAACAACTTATAATTCCGTACAGAAGGTCCTCAACTTAACAAACTTTAATAAGTTCCAAGAAGCTGTTTGTAAATAGAATTTTGTTTCCACCTTTTAAAGTGTTGGTAATATAAGCAAGTGTTTTTAGGGAACATAAAGAACAACTTATAATTCCGTACAGAAGGTCCTCAACTTAACTAACTTTAATAAGTTCCAAGAAGCTGTTTGTAAATAGAATTTTGTTCCCACCTTTTAAAGTGTTGGTAATATAAGCAAGTGTTTTTAGGGAACATAAAGAACAACTTATAATTCCGTACAGAAGGTCCACAACTTAACAAACTTTAATAAGTTCCAAGAAGCTGTTTGTAAATAGAATTTTGTTCCCACCTTTTAAAGTGTTGGTAATATAAGCAAGTGTTTTTAGGGAACATAAAGAACAACTTATAATTCCGTACAGAAGGTCCTCAACTTAACTAACTTTAATAAGTTCCTAGAAGCTGTTTGTAAGTCGAATTTTGTTCAATTTTGGACTATGGTCGGTCTAACCTGAATCCCACACCTATGTTTTCCAGCTACAAAAGTCAACAAATAGTCAAGGTTTCATATGAAATAGATATCAGATTATTACAAATATTTTGCTTACTGTAATAAATGACATTCGTAATATGTTTTTATTAGTCTTTCTTTATCTTATCTTTGTTATTTTCACTTGGATTTGTTTGTACCGCAGAATGTTTGTAAGCTAGGGACCTTGTGTATGTTTAATCTGTCTTTGTTCCCATACTAACAAACCCTCCGTTATTTACGTGGCTGAAAGAATATCCGTATAAATAACTCCAGGTTTGTGTGAGGGAAAAATACAAATTATCTCCGAATTTGTCATTTTTTGAGTTATATTTATTACTGGTGTGGAGTACTACAGTGTCATAGCTGTTTAATTGCTATTTATGTAATGTGTAAGTTCACATTTAACACATCATTCTTGAATTAAAAAATGTAATACTTATACTTCATAAGTCCTACACATTTTTCTATTCATAAAAGCAATTTCTTATTGTTTATATTACAAGAGAAGTAGTATACATTTTAATTTTTAAGATTATACTCTTTTAAGAACTAAATTTTAATGTAAATGCGATTACATTTTATAATTATTCAATACTTTTTCAGCTATAGAAACCATCCACTAGTCTTACAGCGGCACCTTCTGAAATTTGAAGCCCCCAGGGAACCTGTCCGTAGTTGCTCCAGTGTTCACACTGCATTCTCGGGATATTCGGACGAAGGAATCTAAAACCGTCTGGCTTGATTAGAAACCGTACGAGATTGTGAAGGCTCGACCTGAGTGGGATCGGGTAAGCTTTTAATTGAGTTTCGGTAGTTGCTATGTTTTATCTCGGTAGAACCGCCGGGGGGTTGAGACTTCCGGCAAAGTATTTATTGTGCGTACACAATAGAGATCCTCTGGGCTTAAGAAAATATTACTTGTTCCAATCCTATACAAACCATTCGGTATTTGTAATTTTCCTAACGATACAAACTTTTGTCTCGCCATCTCCTATCCCCCTGCAAGTCCTGCCTGTAATCAAAAGTGGCGATATTACTATTATTACCGCCTCCCAAGCTACAACCCTAGTTGGAAAAGCAGGATGCTACAAGCCCAGGGGGCCCAGCAGGGAAAGTAGCCCAGTGAGGAAAAGAAACAAGGAAAAATTATATATTTTAAGCACAGCAACAACACTAAAACATATTTCCTATATAAACTATAAAAACTTTAGCAAAAGAAAAGGAAGAGAAATTAGATAGAATACTGTAGTGTGTCCGAGTGTACCCTCAAGCAAGAGAACTCTATAACCCAAAATAGATAAAGACCACTGTATAGAGGCTATGGCACTATCCAAGACTAGAGAACAATGGTTTGATTTTGGAGTGTCCTTCTAGAAGAGCTGCTTACCATAGCTAAAGAGTCTCTACTCTGTACCCTCAAGCAAGAGAACTCTAACCTAAGACAGTGGAAGACCACTGTATAGAGGCTATGGCATTATCCAAGACTAGAAAATAATGGTTTGATTTTGAAGTGTCCTTCTCCTAGAAGAGCTGCTTACCATAGCTAAAGAGATTCTTTTACCTGATATAGCATAGGTGTGCGTGTGAGCAGGGTACCCCTTACCACCTCTGCCCCTAAGTATGAGGCGGGTAGCTATACCTCGGTAAAAGCCTTATGGCTAGTGTCCAGGTTTGCCAAAAGTACCTATAAAGAGCTCAATGTTTTTATTTATAGATAAGATATAAATTACTTTCAAATTTGCAATATCATCATTAAATTTGTTTAAAAAAACTCACGAATTCTAGCTTTCCGGGTTATCTAATATGTTTTCAGTGTTCTTGTAAAGGTTTAAAGACTGCTCATGAATGGCAGAGGTAAGGGACAATGACACTGCCCTAGAGACTGACGAGAAACATGGGTTGTAAAATGTTGAATTGTTTAAAGAATGTGTTGTAAACATATCTCGTCAATTAATCACAACGTGTTTTTCAATGACCAAAGATTTTAAGATTTTCTCTAGCTTAAGTTTGAGACTTTTTTTTATAAATATTCTCACTACTTCCTAGACTTCTTTATTCCTTAACTTTTGACGTTGTCTTTCTTGGATAGCCTTTTCAAATAATGCATTTGACTAATAAATCTTATAATGAACTTTAAAGAAGAAATGATTAGTTTAAGCTTCAAGTTATATGGAATTTATGGCAGTATGCTTCAAACTATGAGATTATGAATAAATCTCTTATTTCGTTTTTAATTCTTCGTTACTGTTTTAGCTGCTGGACTGAACTGCCTAGCCAAAGAGTGGAACATCCATTGCGCTGCTGTGATAACGGGTTTTGATTTTCGCTCCGGTGGGTTGAACCCGGTATACGAAGGATTAACGGTACGCGAGGAATACAGGAATACCTCGCGGGGTGCAGGGAGTCGGGTAAGAATCTTAAAAATCACTTCCTGATCATTTTTAGGCTTAACCTGAATCCAATGCATATGATTTCCAGCTTCAAAAATGTACAAATAGTCGGGTTTCATATGAAATAGATATCAGGGAATTACAAATGTTACTTTGCCTACTATTTTAACCCTTTTACCCCCAGGCTCTTTGAAAATTTCCAACCCTTAACCGCCAGGGGGTTACTTTTTTGCCAGCACCTTTTGGTGTATATTTTTTTAAAATTGCTCTAACAGCCTTAATTTTTGTCATAGAGAGGTCAGGTTGGTCTCATTTTCTTGGAAAATGCCTGAATTTTCTCAAAAAATTATCAAAAATATGAAAAAAATAATTCTTATAGCATTTTTTTGCAAGGACGTACCGGTACGTCCATGGGGGTAAAGGGATAGGTTTTGTGAAACGTACCAGTACGTCCTTTGGGGGTAAAAGGGTTAAATAATATGATATTGTATTATTCCAATATTTCTTCATCTTATCTCTTATTTTCAGTTGGATTAGTATTTTATCTCCAAATATTTTTTATCGTTTTGTTGCAGTTTTTGACCAAGTAATTAACCCTTTTACCCCCAGGCTCTTTGGAAATTTCCAACCCTTAACCCCCAAGGGGTTATTTTCTCCCCAGCACATTTTGCAGTATATTTCTTTTAAATTGCTCTAACAGCCTTAATTTTTGTCATAGAGAGGTCAGGTTGGTCTCATTCTCTTGGAAAATGCCTGAATTTTTTCAAAAAATTATCAAAAATATGAAAAAAATATTTTTTATAGCATTTTTTTGCAAGGACGTACCGGTACGTCCATGGGGGTAAAGGGATGGGTTTTGTGAAACGTACCAGTACGTCCTTTGGGGGTAAAAGGGTTAAATAATATAATATTGTATTATTCCAATATTTCTTCATCTTATCTCTTATTTTCAGTTGGATTAGTATTTTAGCTCCAAATATTTTTTATCATTTTGTTGCCAAGTTTTTGACCAAGTAATTAATACCTGATTGGTTAATTTCCATGAGCTAGATTATTATAACAAATTTGTATAAACTTATGACAGAAATGTACTCGCATTCTTGTTTATACGTCAAAAATGCTTTCTGGTACGCTTGCTGCGTCATTATTCCCTTCTTCACTGTATAGCTCTGCCCAGATTCATATGCCTTGTTTTCTGTCAAGAAGTGTTCAATGTCAAATTAAATGCCTTCTTTTTTGCCTGCTCTAACAAGGGAGACCGTTGTACAGCTCCTGCTTTAGAATGCAGTTGCTTTGTCGTCCAGGATTAGCTAGGCAATACTTCGTGTCTTGGGTGTGCAAGGATACTACCTCCGTACGTCCTGCATGTCGTGGAAAGCGAGTGAAAGGACAGCGCGGCTGTTACCTTGCAGTTTTGCTTTTTAGCAAAAGGGTATGACCACTTCCATTTACAGGTCCCCAACCTAAAAACATTTGGAGCACTTCCATTTACAGGTCCCCAACCTAAAAACATTTGGAGCACTTCCATTTACAGGTCCCCAACCTAAAAACATTTGGAGCACTTCCATTTACAGGTCCCCAACCTAAAAACATTTGGAGCACTTCCATTTACAGGTCCCCAACCTAAAAACATTTGGAGCACTTCCATTTACAGGTCCCCAACCTAAAAACATTTGGAGCACTTCCATTTACAGGTCCCCAACCTAAAAACATTCGGAGATAAAACACTAATACAACTGAAGATAACAAAGATAAGATAAAGAAATTCTGTTATAAAACAATATTGTATCATTTAATACAGTAATCACAACAACATTTGTAATAACTTGATATCTATTTCATATGAAACCCTGCTATTTGTTGACTTTTGTAGCTGGAAATTATAGGCATGGGGTTAAGGTTAGGCCTTCCCTAGGCCAAAATTTTACAAAATCCGACTTACAAACAGCTTCTCGGAACCTGGCTTGCAGTTGGACTATTAACCCTTTTACCCCCAGGCTATTTGAAAATTTCCAACCCTTGAACCCCAGGGGGTTATTTTTTTTCAAGCACATTTTGCAGTATATTTTTTTTTTTAAATTGCTCTAACAGCCTTAATTTTCATCATAGAGAGCTCAGGTTGGTCTCATTCTCTTGGAAAATGCCTGATGTTTCTCAAAAAATTATCAAAAATATGCAAAAAAAAAAAAAAAAAAGCATTTTTTTGCAAGGACGTACCGGTACGTCCATGGGGGAAAGGGGTGAGTTTTGTGAAACGTACCAGTACGTACGTCCTTTGGGGGTAAAAGGGTTAAGTTAAAGACTAGGACCACTGCCAATAACTGGTTGATGACTCTTAGGGTATGCGATCGTAAAAGCCCTCTACCAAATTATAAGCCATGTCTGATACGATACAGACCCTTTAATGTAGGGATATAGGTATTAGGTTGGCCAAGGCACCAGCCACCTGTTGAGATACTACCCCTAAAGAGTTATTGGTCCTCTGACTGGCCAGAGAGTTCTACATTGGATCCCTCTCTCTTGTTACGGCTCATTTCATCTTTGTTGACACGTAGACAGAATAGTCTGGATAATTCTTTTCACATTCTCCTCTTTCCTTATACACCTGACAACACTGAGATTACCAAACAATTCTTCTTCTCTCAAGGGGTTAATTACTGCACTGTAATTGTTCAGTGGCCACTTTCCTCTTGGTAAGGGTAGAAGAGACTCTTTAGCTATGGCAAGCAGGTCTTCTAGGAGAAGGACACTCCAAAATCAAACCATTGTTTTTTAGTCTTGGGTAGTGCCATAGCCTCTGTACCATGGTCATCCAATGTCTTGGGGTAGAGATCTCTTCTTGAGGGTACAATATTCTATCGTTTTCTCTTCCTCTTGTTATTTTGAAGTTTTTGTCCCCTTGTTAAAGTTTTTATAGTTTATATATGAACGATTTATTTTAATGTTATTGTTCTTGAATTCACTTTTAGTTTATTTCCTTATTTCCTTTCCTCACTGGGCTATTTTCCCTGTTGGAGCCCTTCGGCTTATAGCATCCCATTTTTCCAACTGGGGTAGTAGCTTCGGAAGTAATAATGATAATAGCGGTGGGAAAGAAGAAGACTTCCTGCCATCTATCCCAGTTATGTTGATGTGTACGCAACTTTTCTCATACAGTCGGCCCTCGTTTATCGCGGCAGTTAGGTTACAGACACAAGCACAAGACAGTGGAAGACCATGGTACAGAGACTATAGCACTACATAAGACTAGAGAACATTGGTTTGATTTTGGAGTGTCATTCTCCTAGAAGAGCTGCTTACCATAGATAAAGTCTCCCTTCTACCCTTACTAGAGGAAAGTAGCTACTGAACAATTACAGTGCAGTATTTTAACCCCTTGGTTGAAGAAGAATTGTTTGGTAATCTCCATGTTGTCAGGTGTATAAGGATAGAGGAGAATATGTAAAGAATAGGCCAGGCTATTCGGTGTATGTGTAGGCAAAGGAAAAATGAATCGTTACTCAAGAGAAGGATCCAATGTAGTACTGTCTGGCCAGTCAAAAGGACCCCATAACTCTTTGACCAATCTACTACCGAAATTTGATGTCAATTGATCAGGAGTAAGGTCACATCACTTGACATCACTAATAATCAATGATGTATTGAAATATTAAATGTTCATTTTACAGTAGTGAGATTTTACTGAGGTATTTTATTAGCCTTGAATGAAACTGGATTTTCTGGTGGGGTTACAACTTTATATTTATCTATAGTGGTATGAGTGAGATAATTGAAACTTCAAAAGTTCAAACTTGCAGAAAATGTTTTCATTTTGAACAGGCTGACATAAGTCTTTTAATAGTTTATATATGAAATATCAATTTTAATGTCAATGTTTTTAAAGTATTCTATTTAACTGTTTATTACTTCTTATATCGTTTATTTATTTCCTTAATTCCTTTCCTCACTAGGCTGTTTTTCCATGTTAGAGCCCTTGGGCTTGTAGCATCTTGCTTTTCCAACAAGGGTTATAGCTTAGCTAGTAATAATAATTATAATAATGGCTGTCTGCTAAAGAAGGTGATGAATGCAAGAGTTGATGGGAGAAGTACAAGAGGAAGGCCAAGGTTTGGGTGGATGGATGGTGTGAAGAAAGCTCTGGGTGATAGGAGGATAGATGTGAGAGAGGCAAGAGAGCGTGCTAGAAATAGGAATGAATGGCGAGCGATTGTGACGCAGTTCCGGTAGGCCCTGCTGCTTCCTCCGGTGCCTTAGATGACCATGGAGGTAGCAGCAGTAGGGGATTCAGCATTATGAAGCTTCATCTGTGGTGGATAACGGGGGAGGTTGGGCTGTGGCACCCTAGCAGTACCAGCTGAACTCGGTTAAGTCCCTTGTTAGGCTGGGAGGAATGTAGAGAGTAGAGGTCCCCTTTTTTGTTTTGTTTTGTTTCATTTGTTGATGTCGGCTACCCCCCAAAATTTGGGGAAGCGCCTTGGTATATGTATGTATGTAATAATAATAGTTAAAATGGTTATACTTATAATTTTTACTTTTAAGATTTCATTATAAGATTTCTGGTTTGCAGTAAAACCAAGCTCCCAAAGTTAATGAGCAGTTACAGCATTATGCATTTATATCATTTTAGGACTAAGTCGAGAGAGCCAAACGTGCGGAGAAACTCAACCACGGAATGCTGTTGCGCGAACGTGTTCGGGAGAAGTACGGCGGTTACGAGGCGCCGGAAGATGAAGCTGAAGACGAGTGTGAATAAAGAGAAGAGGCAAAATGAATGAACATAGAAAAAACTATTGTGATTCGGGAAGACATTTGTGTCGTTAGGGCATTGATCCTGTCAGAGTTCAGAAAATTGAAATGGACTTCACGTTGAAATGGCAGGGGCCATTATGAGGGTTGCAATGTAAATGACTAAATGCCCGCAAAACGAATGAACAAAAGAAAACTATTGTGACTCGGGAAGACATTGGTGTCGTTAGGACGTTTATCCTAGTGCAGAGTTCAGAAAACCTTGATGTGGACCTCGCGTTGAAATGAATAAGGCCAGCATGAAAATGATAAATGCCCTCAAAGCAAACGTAGAAAAAGTAAAGGGCAAATGTTCACAGCATGCTGACATTAGTGAAAGTTTTCTCCGTGATAGTTCGGACGAATCGGACAAAGAAGAAAAGGAAATAGAGTTATTTTATTGTGGGGAACTAAAATGAAATCTTTAAATGCAATTCCTAAGTGACAATAGTGAGTGCGTTAAAGACTCCAAACCCCTTTGCTCAAAGTTTGGGTCTTCGTTAAATTTTGCAGAATATCTCTCGTTTTAAGTCTTTCAGTAAGTCACAGAAGCCTAAGAAAGCTAAAGGAAAACATTCAGGGTCCGAATTTGACGAGTAGAGCGTATCGGTAGAAAGCAGCGGTTAAACAACACGCTAGTTGTGTGCGATGGACGCGTCGGACGTTTCGCCGAGAAGAGCATTGTGTCGACCTGTGAAACAAAAGACTGTCGAGTGTGGAGAGAGTGATGCAGGCGAACTGGAGGCTAAGACTTTCAAACCCCTTTGAGAATGGTGCCGCAGAGTTCAGACTTAAGTGAAAGATATAGAATTTTTTAGATGTTGTTTAAAGTTATTTTGATATGAGAGGCATTCTCAAAATGTTGTTTATATGATGGATATGTTATTTTTTTCTTCAATGGAATGTCTAGATAAACATCAAAATGAAATGCAAGATGGTTTTCAGGGGCAACTCACGTACCTGTTATTTTGATACGCTAAATTATGATTTTCATTCCATTGACAAAATAAAAGATTTACACTTTCAACGGTTGTGTGAATTACTGTAAATTGAAAATCCAATATGTAAGATTAGTTGAAATTTAATTGTTTAGTTTTTAAGTTCACTTATTTTTGGTATTTGT
This sequence comes from Palaemon carinicauda, assembly GCF_036898095.1. Lineage (NCBI taxonomy): Eukaryota > Metazoa > Arthropoda > Malacostraca > Decapoda > Palaemonidae > Palaemon > Palaemon carinicauda. The sequence goes on from NC_090756.1 coordinate 26,519,439, forward strand.
TCACGAACGCTAAGACCCACACATAGTACAAATTGTATGATTTGTTCCAAGGTAATTTTATTTTTTAATTTGTTCAAGCACTACTACTATAGTGTTCTGTCCTAAGGTAGGCCCTTTCATGGATTAGTGGCCCTCCATAATTCTCTCTTCATGGCCACCTCTTTTACCTCTTGGTACCTTCTCCCTCCCTTCAGGGCATATAGCATCGACTTCCTTTTCCGTCCTCTTGGTCTTCGTCCTTCAAATTTACCTTCTATCGTGTCCTTCAGTAACTCGTCTCTTAGAGTTTGTCACATCCAGTTTTACTGCCTTCTCTTTATTGTTGTAATTACGGCTCTCTCTTCTCCAACTACTCTTAGTGTTTGTTTATTTTGTCTTGTGGTCTCTCCAACATATACACTTCTTCATTTGTCTTGTGGTCTCTCCAACATATACACTTCTTCATTTGTCTTGTGGTCTCTCCAACATATACACTTCTTCATTTGTCTTGTTTTCTCTCCAACTTATATACTTCTTCATTTGTCTTGTGGCCTCTCCAACGTATACACTTCTTCATTTGTCTTGTGGTCTCTCCAACTTATGTAGGACATAATTTACTTATTAACAGTAGACATCCTTCCTCAGAGCCTAGTATCCTAGTGATGAAATCCTATTCCTGGAAGGATGAAATTCAATCCAGTTCGCAATCTTGCTTCAGTTTGATTCCCACCTCAGGATTTGTGGAGGTTAGTCGTCGTTTGCAACAAAGTCTTTGGCGTGACAACAATGTACAAAACATTTAAGGGTTCCAAGGAATTTAAGATATGATTTGTTTCTTAAAAATGCATTAAATGCTGTTAAGATGTACTCAATGTATTGATATATACCTGGTAAGGACAGTGCCTTACCAACTCCTGATGTGGTGTACTTCTAAGGTCTTCCTTCATGGCCTCCCTGGGTTAGTAGTTCCCTACCCTTCCTCTTGAATTGTCGATGGTTTGATAATGTGATACGGAAATTAATTTGTATATCAGATATCTATAGATATCTATCATTTATTTATCCAGGAAGGGTAATTTCAATGAAATGCAAAGAATTGGGTAAGTTGGTGAGTTAACCCTTTTACCCCCAGGCTCTTTGGAAATTTCCAACCCTTAACCCCCAAGGGGTTATTTTTTCCCCAGCACATTTTGCAGTATATTTTTTTTTTTAAATTGCTCTAACAGCCTTAATTTTTGTCATAGAGAGGCCAGGTTGGAAAATGCCTGAATTTTCTCAAAAAATTATCAAAAATATGAAAAAAGAAATTTTTATAGCCTTTTTTTGCAAGGACGTACCGGTACGTCCATGGGGGTAAAGGGATGAGTTTTGTGAAACGTACCAGTACGTCCTTTGGGGGTAAAAGGGTTAAGAAGTATTTGCTGGTACTGTGTGTTAAAAACTGACCTCACTATAGTTAATTCTTTTTAGCGAGGCAGATTTGCACCGACTCGCTGGGGCGCCCTTCTAGCTCGGAAAAATTTCCCGCTCGCTGATTGGTTGGACGAGATAATTCTAACCAATCAGATAGCAGGAAACTTTTCCGAGCTAAAAGGGCACCGCTGCTAGTCAGTCCAAATGCGCCTCATTAAAAAAAAATTGAGGATAGGTACTTTGGTTCCAAATTATATTATGGTCTTCTTGAGTTGGTTGTTAATAACTTTACCTTACGTTTGTTGAGTTTAGAATTTGATATGAGGTAAAATTCTGTCGATGTATATTTTTGTTTTATTTGATCTACAGTACTTTAAATAGCTTGTGATTTGTTCCAACACAGAGACTCACCTCAAACTACTTTCTTAGGAGGTACCTGGAATCTCCTCTCAACCAACCAGAGTTTTGTGTAGTCTACCCTACTTCCGTTTTCTGTGGGGAAATAGTTTGTGATATTGTTAATAAATCTCGGGTAACCATACTCGTGTAAAGAGTATTGGATTATTATTATTACTAGCTAAGCTACAACCCTAGTTGGAAAAGTAAGATGCTATAAGCCCAAGGGCTCCAACAGGGCAAAATACCCAGTGAGGAAATGAAACAAGGAAATTAAACTATAATGGAAGTGATGAACAATTAAATTGAAATATTTGTAGAACAGTAACAGCATTAAAAAAGATTTTTCATATGTAAATTGTAAAAAGATACCTGTCGGCCTATTCACTCATAATCCAATAGACTTAACTCGCACGTAAAAAGCGATGGGATATTTTGAAACCTTCAGGTGAATGTGAAAACTCTTTATGCTACTGATCATTGTATTTCAGAGGTGATTTTATATCTACTGATCATTGTATTTCAGAGGTGATTTTATATGGCCAAGCAACATTTTTTTCTATGATTAGAATTTTGTATACTGTATAAGTAAATAATACATGCATATACCAAGGCACTTCCCCAAATTTTTGGGGGGTAGCCGACATCAAACAAATGAAACAGAAAAGGGGACCTCTCCTCTCTACGTTCCTCCCAGCCTGACAAGGGACTCAACCGAGTTCGGCTGGTACTGCTAGGGTGCCACAGCCCACCTTCCCCCGTTATCCACCACAGATGAAGCATCATAATGCTGAATCCCCTACTGCTGCTACCTCCGCGGTCATCCTAGGCACCGGAGGAAGCAGCAGAGCCTACCGGAACTGCGTCACAATCGCTCGCCATTCATTCCTATTTCTAGCACGCTCTCTTGCCTCTCTCACATCTATCCTCCTATCACCCAGAGCTTTCTTCACACCATCCATCCACCCAAACCTTGGTTTTCCTCTTGTACTTCTCCCGTCACCTCTTGCATTCATCACCTTCTTTAGCAGACAACCATTTTCCATTCTCTCAACATAGCCAAACCACCTCAACACATTCGTATCCACTCTAGCTGCTAACTCATTTTTTACACCCGTTCTCACCCTCACTACTTCGTTCCTAACCCTATCTTCTCTAGTTACACCAGCCATACTCCTTAGACACTTCATCTCAAACACATTCAATTTCTGTCTCTCCGTCACTTTCATTCCCCACAATTCCGATCCATATATCACAGTTAGTACAATCACTTTCTCATATAGAACTCTCTTTACATTCATGCCCAACCCTCTATTTTTTTTACTACTCCCTTAACTGCCCCCAACACTTTGCAACCTTCATTCACTCTGATGTACATCTGCTTCCACTCCACCATTTGCTGCAACAACAGACCCCAAGTACTTAAACTGATCTACCTCCTCAAGTAACTCTCCATTCAACATAACATTCAACCTCGCACCACCCTCCCTTCTTGTACATCTCATAACCTTACTCTTACCCACATTAACTCTCAATTTCCTTCTCTCACACACACTTCCAAATTCTGTCACTAATCGGCCAAGCTTCTCTTCCGCGTCTGCAACCAGTACAATATCATCCGCAAACAACTAATTTACCTCCCATTCATGGTCATTCTCGTCTACCAGTTTCGATCCTCGTCGAAGCACTCGAGCATTCACCTCTCTCACCACTCCATCAACTTACAAGTTAAACAACCACGGCGACATCACACATCCCTGTCTCAGCCCCACTCTCACCGGAAACCAATCACTCACTTCATTTCCTATTCTAACACATGCTTTACTACCTTTGTAGAAACTTTTCACTGCTTGCAACAACCTTCCACCAACTCCGTATAACCTCATCACATTCCACATTGCTTCCCTATAAACTCTATCATACGCTTTCTCCAGATCCATAAACGCAACATACACCTCCTTACCTTTTGCTAAATATTTCTCGCATATCTGCCTAACTGTAAAAGTCTGATTCATACAACCCCTACCTCTTTTAAAACCACCCTGTACTTCTAAGATTGCATTCCCTGTTTTATCCTTAATTCTATTAATCAGTACTCTACCATACACTTTTCCCACCACACTCAACAAACTAATACCCTTTGAATTACAACACTCATGCACATCTCCCTTACCCTTATATAGTGGTACAATACATGCACAAACCCAATCTACTGGTACCATTGACAACACAAAACACATATTAAACAATCTCACCAACCATTCAAGTACAGTCACACTCCCTTCCTTCAACATCTCGGCTCTCACACCATCCATAATATATAATACATGATATCTATTCATAGTTATATATATATACAAAATAGGGTGGCCGATGTGGTAACGTCCCTGACTGGTGAACGCCAGACTGGGTTTCGAGTCCAGCTCAAACTCGTTAGATCCTACGGTCGCTGCAACCTCACTGTCCTTATAGGGTAAGGATTGGGGGAGCCTATAGGTCTATCTGCTGAGTCATTAGCAGCCATTGTCTGGCCCTCCTTGGTCATAGCTTGGGTGGAGAGAAGCTTGGATCCAGATCATAGGGCTATATGGTCAGTCTCTAAGGCATTGTCCTGCTAGGTCATTGTCAATGTCCCTTGCCTCTGCCATTCATGACCGACCTTTAAACCTTTAAGCGGAGTCCATAAACTACTAGTCACTACCTTGAGCGCTGATCATACGATATACAGTGTGGTCAGTCTTTGTGGCATTGTCCTGCTCGATAGGGCAATGTCACTGTCCCTTGCCTCTGCTATTCATGAGCGACCTTTAAACAAGAGTATTAGGAATTTAATCAGCATCGTAAAGAGGTTTCAGACATTTTTCTTGAGACGAAGATTGCTGTCACACCTGTTAACTTTTGGAATCTGAAGCCAAACTCTGATGGAAATGGAAGAAATCTTCTTCATATTATGTGAAATGTTTGGAGAACTGCACAGACAATCATTTTGATTTGAGGGTTTTTAACAGAAAATATGTTGAATAATAATTATATTTTCATCAAATGTTCTCTTAATTGAAACATTTTTAGAATAGATTTTGAAGCATTGAACTTTCCTTTAATATCAAGTGCCTTAATGGTATTTAGTTTTTCTGCTTTTTCGTAGTGTTTTCTAATCTTTTCAAGTCCCCCTTCTTGAAGGGATGTTGTGGCCTTATTGGTAAATTTCTGCCTGGCGATCACCAGACTGGGGTTCGAGTCCTGCTCAAACTCGCTAGTTCCTTTAGTGTCTGTAACCTTACCAACCTTGTGAGCGGAGGATGCGGGGTTTGGGGAGTCTATAGGCTTATTTGCTGAGTCATCAGCTGCTATTACTTCTCTTGTGTATTTATTTCCTTATTTCTTATTCTCACTGGGCTATTTTTTCCCTGTTGGAGCCCTTGGGCTTATAGCATCCTGCCTCTCCAATTAGGGTTGTAGCTTAGTCAGTAATAATAATAATAATAATATGACTAGTGCTTCCTCATTTCATCTTTATGAGGTTATAGCAAATTATGATCTGCTTCTTTAAGAATCGGACTGAATGATTGGAGCTTTTTCGCTGGCGTCACTCCTCCACTTCAGTCAGGTCACAGTGCACTTGCTTTTTCTCCTGAACCAGGTACAATCAAGGCTGGATTTAAGGGGGGGGGCGCAAAAAGGGCACCTGCCCAGTGACCTCCACATTTTAGGGAGCCTCGAAAAAGGACCCAGTCTTAAATAATTTTTAATTTCAGTAAACATAAAGAATAAAAGTTTTTATGTCAGGAATAAATCAAAATTGTGCGTCTGAATCCATTGGATTATGGACGATCTGAGGAAGTAACTTTCTCACTGAAACGTTCCGTGTCGATCATTTTCTTCCAGTAATTGATTAGTTTTGAGTTCTCCTAATGTTTGAAGGCCTACGAGAACACCTGTTCCCTTTTCGGTTTCTTATCTGGTCTGGAATCGCTGAGCTGTACTGGAATAGAAGCAGCTGCAGTAAAATTAGTTTGTGAATATAAAGATGATCTGGATCAATCCCTTGGTGTTGAACTGTTGAACTTGTACAGTTTGCAGCTTTTTTCACCCAGTTTTGGAATGATTATGTTAAGACTGATAGCTTTGGGAAGGAACATTTCCTTTATAAATTGTTGCTAGACAAGAAGGTTGCAGATACTTTTCCTGATGTTGAGATAATGCTACGGATGTACTTGTTGCTTATGGTCACAAATTACTCTGGAGAACGTTCATTCAGCAAAATGAAGTATATCAAAAACAGACTTCGTACTACAATGCATCATGATAGACTCAGTCACCTGGCTTTGATGAGCATTGAATATGACATCCTCAGAGACACTGACTTTGACATATTGATCACCAAATTTGCGAGGGCCAAGTCTCGCAAAGTGTCTGGTCTGTAAATACAGATACCGCTATAGTTTTTCTATACTACGAAGAAACTTTGCTTTTGATTTTAAGATTGGCGGCACTGAGTATGGGTCATGCTTCCTAATCGCCTTCGAAAAATGGTCAGTTTGTACAGTCAGGTGTGAAGAGTCCTGATGAGTGAAGGCAAACTAACATATCTAGATTTATGGTAATAAAACCTATGCTATTTATTTGAAATTGCTTTTCATAATCTCTTTATACTCGAGTGTACAGAGTCAGGAGAGGTCATTTTGCACACGTGATTAAGATGACCAAAATTCATTACTGGCAAGACCGGCAATGATGATTTCCCGGTGGAGCTTACAGCAGCCCCCGGTGAGGCTTGCTTCGCTCCCCACCCGCTTCAAGCAAAGTGGGCCTCCACACATAGATTGCCCAGGGTCCTCCACATGCCTAAATCCGGTGTGATGGTCTGAACAATCCCCTGGTCTCAGAATTCTCCTTGATAATCTGCGCATGCGCGAACATTACCGTTTTCCAGTGCATACGAGGTTGATGTTTTATTTTCTTGTAATGTTAGCGTGTACAGCTCAACATTACCGCTTGCCAGTACATACGAGCTTGATGTTTTATTTTCATGCAAGCAAAGCGAGTTAATGGCGGAAAAAAACCATTATACAATGTCAAGGAGAATTCTGAGACCGGGGGATCGTTCAGACCGTCACACCGGCGTACAATGTAAGGTTGCCACCTCTCCTTGGTTCTCGAGGAATCTCCCATGGATTTTTACTATGGGAGACGTAGAATCCATTCTTTTTTAGTACCTCCTGGACAATCGCTCACCGCCTGACCCATATTATCAGTAATCACAAATCTGCCTTTTTACTTCCATCTATTTTGATTGTACCGAAGGTAATCCAATTTTCAATTATGACAGCCAGTATTTCTTTCTTGTTTGAAGACAGTAAGTATTAGCGAGTTATATATTTTTCAGTTAATTTCTATTTCATTTATGGATCGATATATGGAATTTGGGATATGTCTGAAGAACTCATTCAATACCTTGGCACAACTTTGTTTGGGGTTTCAATGCGACGAATACACCATGAAGTAAAAGTTCAAAAGGTTGGACAGCGAGATCAAAATATAGGGGGAAGGAAGTCCAGACAAAGCTAAAGTAAAAGGCTCAAAAGTAGGTGCAGCTAATGACCAAAGGGATATGAATCAAAGTGATACATATGAATCTTTATTATTATTATTATTATCATTACTAATTGCTAAGCTACAACCCTAGTTGGAAAAGCAGGATGCTATAAGCCCAGAGGCCCCAACAGGGAAAACAGCCCAGTAAGGAAAATAGAATAATCTAAGAAGAGTAACATTAAAATAGATATCTCCTGTATAAACTATAAAAACTTTAACAAAACCAGAGAAAGAGAAATAAGATAGAATAGTGAGCTCGAGTGTACCCTCAAGCAAGAGAACTCTAACCCAAGACAGTGGAAGACCATGGTACAGAGGCTATGGCACTACCCAAGACTAGAGAACAATGGTTTGATTTTGAAGGGGCCTTTTCCTAGAAGAGCTACTTACCAATAAAATGTTGCCATAAGACTAAAATAGTGCCTAATTCTTTGCTCAGACTGCATCTATAACGTTAAAAACGCTTCCAGAAGACTAAAATTACTGCCAGATCTTTGCCGACACAGCTTCTTTAATGTTTAAAATGCTTTTAAAAGACTAAAACCACTGCTAAATCTTTAGACCAATTAAACATATATATATATATATATATATATATATATATATATATATATATATATATATATATATATATATATATATATAGCCTATATATATAACAACAAATATAGCCATTTCTAGTCCACAGCAGGACAAAGGCCTCTGACATGTCCTTATTCATATCCTGGGGTTTAGTCAGTTTTCGTCATCACGCTGACCAGTGCTGATTGGTGATGGTGGGAGATTTATTCGTCTGATTGCTCACAGCAAGCCAACCTAGTATGGATGGCCCTGACTAGTACAGCTTTGCTGATCATGGTGATACACAAACCCTTTCACTGAGTTAAGGTATACATATATATATATATATATATATATATATATATATATATATATATATATATATATATATATATATATATATATATATATATATATATATATATATATATATACACACACATATACAGTATAGTGTGTGTGTGTGTAGAATTAGAAAATAAAGTGATCTTAGGAATATACAAACAAAAAAATAGAGAAAGAAAATAAAGAAACATTTATATGACAATATATTTGCATCAGTATTATACTATAATGAAAGATCATATACATAGAAATTAAAACATTATAACTAGACACACAGGGGAAAGTGTAAACTAATTTTTGTGAAAATAAATATTTTTGTTATACCAGGAATATAGAAAAGAAAGAATATAATAAATTGAGCTAAAACAACATTATAAAGGAGATAATAGAATAAATCTTATTTATTAAAAGAAATATAGAAAAGAAAATAGGAAATTATATATATGATATAGATAAGAAGACAAAATAATAGAAATATATATAAATCTAAAGACATTATGAGAAGAGCCGTTGTAAAGGACTATGTCTTAACCCTCGCAAATCACGTGATGTTATTGTTTTGATTTTCGAACTGTCAAAGTTTCTAAGTGTGACCTCAAAAACTCCAATATTTTCTAATATTTCAAGCCATATATATATATAAGGATGGTGAGTATCAATACTGCTTTAATTTGAAATTAAAACCCTGTTCTTTCTAAATATGATAGAATTTAGTATAATAAATAATTATTAAATGAGTTATAACAACATTTTTATAGGTGTTTGTGTATTCTCGTAGCTGAGAATGGAGGGTAAAATTATAGATTACGATTGAAATTATGATTAAAATGGCAGTTTTTTAAAATATAACTTCAGATTATGAATATTTCTATAGGAAAAAAGTCTTTGAGATATACAGAAAGTCTTTGAAATATATGAAAAGTCTCAAAATGCTTCTGTCATTGTACAATTCAGTCAGCTATGTAGACTCCTTTTATTATTATTATTATTATTATTATTATTATTATTATTATTATTATTATTATTATTATTATTATTATTATTATTACTTCTACTACTTGCTAAACTACAACCCTAGTTGGAAAAGCAGGATGCTATAAGCCCAGTGGCCCCCAACAGGGAAAATAGCCTAATGAAGAAAGGAAACAAGAAAAAATGAAATATTTTGATAACATTAAGACCATTGAAATAAGTATTTCATATATAAACTGTAAAAACAAAACAAAATCAATTAGTAATTGATGCCCCCCCCCTTAGCAAGTTAGCTGGAGCCCTTATAGTTTTTTTTTTATGGCCCGGTTGTTAAATTTAGAGTTACGGCTGAGAAACCACATTTTAAAAGGGAGACAAGGCACGTGTGTAGGATTCTCGTTTTCTATGCGAACATAGAAAATTAGAATCCTTCCTATCGTCGTTCAGCCGTATTTTATTGTATCTATGAGTATGTTGGTTAATTGGAGCCTTGGTAAAATTATAGTTACGGACAGAACAATATTTTGAACAGAAAAATTTTTTTTCCTGTAGTAAATAATGTACCTTCACTTAATTTGACCTTCATTTCAACAGCAAATAAACCAAAAACATGTTAGACTGTTTAAGAACAAGGATAATTGTTAGAAATCTAATTGTTTTAGCTGCGCCGTGCGCTCGCTGAAAAAGAAAAACATCAAGCTTACATATACTGACATGCGGTGTATGCTGAGCTGCGTACACTAACCCCATTGATTATTTCTTAGGTAATTAAGTTTTTATTTGGAGTGAAAATGTGTCTATTTTGAAGAAAATATACTTTTTCGGTAAAGTTTTAGATTCAACCAAATTGGGAAATGTATTATATTAATATATTTTCCTAGTAAAGCACGTGATAACAAAAAACTTTCTCTCAATACATTATTGACGCTGATGTCTACTTACAGAGATAATTTTTTCAATATTAAACTTACCCGATAATCATGTAGCTGTCAACTCCGTTGCCCGACAGAAATCTAAGGAGGGATACGCCAGCTATCACAATACTAGAAGGGGGTGTACTTACCAGCGCCACCTGTGGCCAGGTACTATAGTACTTCTTGTTGACACCTCCTCAATTATTCCTCTGTCGTGCCTCCGGCTAGACGTTCTGGGATACGCTTATGGTCTTCGAGTTTATTCACGCATATTTGGTGAAGTATTCTCTCTGATTAACGGCTGTCGCATTACTGGAAACCTTCTGATATTAGCTAGATAGCTTTTATTTAGTTCAGTTTAACGGTTAACGAATTTTTGCTTGTTTTTTGGATCTCCCTTTGACTACTCTTGAAAACAAAATGTCTGACATTTCGCAAGCCCCCTCCCATAGACGATGTAGGTCTTGCAATAGACGTATTCCGAAGGCCTCGGTAGATCCTCACACCGCTTGTTCTGACTGTAGGGACAGACCCTGTCAGTTAGAAAATCGATGTGAGGAATGCGCCGGACTTTCGGAATTGGATTTTGTCCGTCTTTTAAAGTATTCTACTAAGTTAGAGAGAGTTAGAGCTAGGAGGAGTTCTTCTCACTCTTCTTTATTTTCCTCATCTCATGATCCCCTTCCTGTTCCTACCCCTGTAGTGGCTACCCCCGATCCTACTGTGTGCCCTCCGCCTGATATGTCAGTGGTTTTACGTGCTATTCAGGCTTTAGGCGATAAGGTAGAGTCAGTGGTAAGTGACCATAAGTCTCTGATGGCCGAAGTGAAAGAGCTGAAGGTCAAGAGTGCAGTGGGTGAAGTTAGTGCCAGTGCTGTGACGAGTGCTAGTGTCGGTGCAGTGCCTTGTGCTAGTGTTAGTGCCAGTGTGGTGCGTGAGGATTTTTCTGTGCGAGCCAGTCGTCCTCCCAGTCCGGGACCTCTTGCAAGCTCCCAAGCCCAGGGGAGAAGCAATGTCGAAGGGCATAAGGGTTCGGCAGGCCTTGTTAGGCGCACAGAATTATCCTCAGTGGTTGCGGGCGTGTCTTCCACAGACCGTCACTCCCACTTGCAGACGATTGAGCCCGTCTTCCGCTCGTCCGCTGATCTTCTTTCTGGGAAGAAACGTTGGTCTCAGGTCTCGAGACCGCTTAAACGCAGAGTCCAGCCCGCGAGTGCTCAGCCAGGTTGCAGTCATTGGCTCAGCTCCGACTCGCCTCAGTCATCTGTCGACTGTACTCCGCCCAAGAGGAGTAAGGTTCTGCCACAACAGAGCTCGACTGTTAAGGCTTTACCTCAGTCTGCTGCCGTCTCTGCTGATCCCAAGTGGTCTATGCTTCAGTCCATGCAAGCTCAGCTTTCGGACCTGATGCGTGAGTGTCGTGCTGAGAGTGTTGCACCTCCGCCTCCACCTGCACTCCTTCCGCCTGCACCCGCTCAGCCTGTGCTCAACCCGCCTGCGCTCGCTCCACCTAGTCGCAGCACCATCTGCCAGGCGTACGATGTTGAGCCACATTCTGTGTTCGCTGTTCCCAGTGTTGTTCAGCCTCAGCCTTCTTTAAGGCAACCTTCTGTTTGGGATCAGGAGGATTACTCCACTCTTCCTCCGCCTCCCCTGGCTGCTCCACCGGTGGTGCAACTCTCGGTGGAGGTACAACAACCTCTTCCACCCATGAGTCAGTCTCCTCAGCTGCTGCACCGAGCTCAACCCGTGCACCCTGATCCTGCGCCTCAGACACCTCTGCTTGCGAGAACTTTACCTTGTTCTGCGCAGCCTCGGTCTCTTCACGCTCCACTCATTCCACAGGAACAGGAACTTACTGCTCCTCCTCCGTCCACCACGGTTATTGTTCCTGCTCGTTCTGACTCTGCGGTTCAGCATTCGTATCCGATCTCTTCGCCTCATTCTGGGGATGAGGTTTCGGATGATGAGGAGGCACACCTTGATCCCTCATCAGACGTGGACGAATCCAAGCTTTCTCCACAGTCTCTTGATTTTCGCAAGGTCTTGGCTCTTCTCAGGGAGGTTTATCCAGACCATTTTGTCTCTGCTATTCCCCGCTCTCCTCCATCTGAGTTTTCGCTGGGCGTGCAACAAGCTAAGTCTTGCTATACCAAGCTTGTCCTAGCTAGATCCTCCAAGAGGGCTTTTAGGATCTTAGGGGAGTGGCTGCAGTCTAAACAACATCTTGGCAAGACTTCCTTCATGTTCCCTCCAACGAAGCTCACTTCGAAAGCGAGCGTTTGGTATGCCACAGGGGAAGCACCAGGCTTGGGAGTACCTGCCTCTGCCCAGGCTGACTTCTCAAGTCTGGTAGACTCGCCTCGAAGGACTGCTATGAGGCGCTCGAAGGTGTGTTGGACCTTCTCAGACCTGGATCACTTGCTGAAAGGGATGTTTAGAGCGTTTGAAATGTTCAATTTTCTCGACTGGTGCCTGGGGGCCCTCAGCAAGAAAACCTCTCCTGCGGACAAAGATTCTGCCATGCTGTTAATGTCCTGCATGGATAAGGCCATCAGAGATGGATCGGGCGAGCTAGCGTCCTTGTTTGTATCAGGGGTGTTGAAGAAAAGGGAACAGCTGTGTTCCTTCCTTTCCGCCAGCATTACACCTTGCCAACGTTCTCAACTTCTTTTTGCTCCGCTCTCGAAGTTCCTTTTTCCCGAAGAGCTCATTAAGGACTTGTCTGCTGCCCTGATACAGAAGGATACGCACGATCTTGTAGCTTCTTCGGCTCGTAAGTCTAAAGTTGCCTCCTCAGTTCCTAAGACTTACCGCTCCCCAGTGGCTGATACCCCTGCCACTAGGTTCATACCGCCCTTTCGTGGTAGAGCCCCCAGCCGAGGAAGCTCCCGTCCAGACTCGTACAAAGGCAAGTCCAGGAAAGGATCCAGGTCATCCAAAGGAAAGAACTGACTCTCCGCTTCTCCAGACAACAGTAGGAGCCAGACTCAAGACCTTCTGGCGAGCTTGGGAGAAGAGAGGTGCAGACGCACAGTCTGTCAGTTGGCTGAGGTTCGGTTACAGGATTCCATTCTGCCTTCAACCACCTCTGACCACTTCGCCCATCAACCTCTCTCCCAACTACAAAGAGGAGGACAAGAGGCTAGCTTTGCACCAGGAGGTGTCGCTTCTTGTGCAGAAGAAGGCAGTGGTTATAGTCCGGGACCATCAATCCCCGGGCTTCTACAACCGTCTCTTTCTTGTGGCCAAGAAGACAGGAGGTTGGAGACCGGTGCTGGACGTCAGCGCTCTCAACGAGTATGTCACCAAGCTGACGTTCACGATGGAGACGACCAAGTCGGTCTTAGCAGCGGTCAGACAGGAGGACTGGATGGTCTCTTTGGACTTGAAAGACGCATACTTTCACGTTCCGATTCATCCAGACTCCCAACCTTTCCTGAGATTCGTTTTCGGAAAGGTCGTCTATCAATTCCAAGCCCTGTGTTTTGGCCTAAGCACAGCTCCTATGGTCTTTACCCTTCTGATGAGGAATGTAGCCAAATTCCTTCACTTGTCAAGCATCAGAGCCTCCCTCTACCTAGACGACTGGCTGTTGAGAGCCTCCTCGAGTCGTCGTTGTCTGGAGAATCTTCATTGGACTTTAGACTTAATCAGAGACCTAGGTCTATTAGTCAATTTGGAAAAATCTCAACTCATTCCCTCACAATCCATCGTGTATCTGGGAATGGAGATTCAGAGTCAGAGTTTTCGGGCTTTTCCATCGGCCCCCAGGATAAGCCAAGCCCTAGAGTGCATCATGAGCATGCTGAAGAGGAGCAGTTGCTCAGTGAGACAGTGGATGAGTCTCACAGGGACTCTCTCGTCACTGGCCCTGTTTGTCGAGCTAGGGAGACTCCACCTCCGCCCTCTTCAATTCCACCTGGCAGCTCATTGGGACAAGAGTTCGACTCTAGAAGCAGTCTCTATCCCTATCAACCAAGAGATGAAGACCACTCTCCTGTGGTGGAAGCACAACCTCCTTCTCAAAGAGGGTCTATCCTTGGCCATTCAGACCCCCAATCTTCATCTCTTCTCAGATGCATCGGACTCGGGCTGGGGTGCAACCTTGGACGGACGGGAATGCTCGGGAATGTGGAACGAGGAACAACGATCTCTCCACATCAACTGCAAGGAGCTGCTGGCAGTTCATCTAGCCCTATTGAACTTCAAGTCCCTCCTGCTAGGCAAAGTGGTGGAGGTGAACTCGGACAACACCACAGCCTTGGCTTACATCTCCAAGCAAGGAGGGACCCATTCGAGGAGCCTTTACGAGATCGCAAGGGACCTCCTCATTTGGTCAAGAAGTCTAAACCTCACTCTAGTCACGAGGTTCATCCAGGGCGATATGAACGTGTCAGCAGATCGCCTAAGCAGAAGGAATCAGGTCATTCCCACGGAATGGACCCTCCACAAGAGTGTGTGCAACAGACTTTGGACCTTGTGGGGTCAACCTACCATAGATCTGTTTGCCACCTCCATAACCAAGAGACTTCCTCTGTATTGTTCTCCTGTTCCAGACCCTGCAGCAGTTCATGTGGATGCCTTTCTACTGAACTGGTCCCATCTCGACCTGTACGCATTCCCTCCGTTCAAGATAATAAACAAGGTTCTGCAGAAATTCATCTCGCACGAAGGGACACGGCTGACGCTGGTTGCTCCCCTTTGGCCTGCAAGAGAATGGTTCACAGAGGTACTACAATGGCTAGTAGACTTCCCCAGGACTCTACCTCTAAGAGTGGACCTTCTACGTCAACCTCACGTAGACAGGTTGCACCCAAACCTCCACGCTCTTCGGCTGACTGCCTTCAGACTGTCGAAAGATTCGCTAGAGCTCGAGGCTTTTCGAAGGAGGCAGCCAGTGCGATTGCCAGAGCAAGAAGGGTTTCCACTCGTAGAGTCTACCAGTCTAAGTGGGAGGTCTTCCGAAGCTGGTGTAGAGCCAATTCGATATCCTCTACCAATACCTCTGTGACCCAAATAGCTGACTTCCTTCTTCATCTTAGGAATGAGAGATCCCTTTCAGCTCCTACGATTAAAGGATATAGGAGTATGTTGGCCTCAGTTCTCCGCCACAGAGGTTTGGACCTGTCTTCCAACAAGGACCTTCAAGACATTCTTAAGTCTTTTGAGACGTCTAAAGATCGTCGTCTTTCCACTCCAGGCTGGAATCTAGACGTAGTCTTAAGGTTCCTTATGACATCTAGGTTCGAACCTCTCCAGTCAGCTTCATTCAAGGACCTTACCCTCAAGACTCTTTTTCTCGTTTGCCTTGCAACAGCTAAGAGAGTCAGTGAGGTTCATGCCTTCAGCAAGAACATTGGTTTCACAACCGAATCGGCTACATGTTCTTTTCAGCTTGGATTCCTAGCAAAGAACGAGCTTCCTTCACGTCCTTGGCCTAAATCGTTCGAGATACCTAGCCTCTCCAACATGGTAGGTAACGAACTAGAGAGAGTTCTTTGCCCTGTCAGAGCTCTCAAATATTATCTCAAGAGGTCTAAACCTCTCCGAGGACAGTCAGAAGCCTTATGGTGTGCTATCAGGAAACCCTCGAGACCCATGTCCAAGAATGGGCTTTCGTATTATATAAGGCTTCTGATCAGAGAAGCACATTCTCACTTAAAGGAGGAAGACCTTGCATTGCTGAAGGTAAGGACCCACGAAGTAAGAGCCGTAGCTACTTCGATGGCCTTTAATAAAAACCGTTCTCTGCAGAGCATAATGGATGC
Source organism: Palaemon carinicauda (assembly GCF_036898095.1). Lineage (NCBI taxonomy): Eukaryota > Metazoa > Arthropoda > Malacostraca > Decapoda > Palaemonidae > Palaemon > Palaemon carinicauda. The sequence continues at coordinate 26,535,385 of NC_090756.1, forward strand.
AACCTATTGGAGGAGCAAGTCAGTGTTTGCATCATTTTATCTGAAAGATGTCCAGTCTCTTTACGAGAACTGCTACACCCTGGGACCATTCGTAGCAGCGAGTGCAGTAGTAGGTGAGGGCTCAGCCACTACATTCCCTTAATCCCATAACCTTTTTTTAACCTTTCTCTTGAATGCTTTTATTGTTGTTTTTATGGTTGTTACGGTAGGCTAAGAAGCCTTCCGCATCCTTTTGATTTGGCGGGTGGTCAATTCATTCTTGAGAAGCGCCTGGGTTAGAGGTTGTGTAGAGGTCCTTTAGTAGGGGTTGCAACCCTATATACTTTAGCACCTTTGGGTTGATTCAGCCTCCAAGAGGAACGCTGCGCTCAGTAAGGAAGACGAACTTAAAAAAGAGGCAGAGTAACGGTTCAATTCGACTTCCTTACCAGGTACTTATTATTTCATTGTTATTTGAGATAACTGTTATATGAAATTTGGGATACTTAGCTATCCTTTAATCTTGTACACTGGTTTTCACCCACCCCCCTGGGTGTGAATCAGCTACATGATTATCGGGTAAGTTTAATATTGAAAAATGTTATTTTCATTAGTAAAATAAATTTTTGAATATACTTACCCGATAATCATGATTTAATTGACCCTCCCTTCCTCCCCATAGAGAACCAGTGGGACCGAGGAATAATTGAGGAGGTGTCAACAAGAAGTACTATAGTACCTGGCCACAGGTGGCGCTGGTAAGTACACCCCCTTCTAGTATTGTGATAGCTGGCGTATCCCTCCTTAGATTTCTGTCGGGCAACGGAGTTGACAGCTACATGATTATCGGGTAAGTATATTCAAAAATTTATTTTACTAATGAAAATAACATATTTCAGTTAATGTAGTTCTGCATTTTATTTCTAAGTGTTTTGTATACCTTTACGCTGCCACGGGACCTAGCTCTTGTTCGTTTGTATGTCTGTTTTCATCTTACTTGGCTCCGCCCCATTGCGTAATGTGACAATATTTACTTGAATGCGCATTTGCTCCTCCCACTAATGTCGCTCCTCCAATCTAAATACTACTGGGTTCTTTTCAAGGGTTATTATTGGACGATTCATTGGTCTCTCAGTCTTGTTTCAAGGATCTGTTTTTTGTGCAATATAACATTGTAAACGATAGTATTTTGTTTTTTTCCCTATTTCATTATGGGAGAAACCCGTGATTGTCAATTGTTTTCGGTTTTCAAAAGTTCCGGTTTCTATATTTTCATCACACGTCACTTAACTGTCATGGATCCTCCGGTACGGTTGTGTGAAATATGTCGTTATTCCTATTTTGATGTGATCGGCCGATTTCATGGGAATTATAATGGAACTCCTGAAGTAGTGAATCGTTTTCTAAGGGAGCATTCCGTATTACCTTTAAGTGTCCAGTGTGGTAAATGTGATTCGCCTTTACATTTTCGTGAGGATAGACATGTGTGGTATTGTACCAAATCTGAACGTATTCCAGTACTTGATGATTCAGAAGAGGGTCAACCACAACCTTCCACATCTTCATCGTCATCTTCCGTTTAAGGTAAGAAGTGATTTAACAAAATATATATATTCAAATTTACCCCTGGTTAAAGGGGGGGTCGCAGGGGGGGCGAAGCCCCCCCCCCGGTAGGGGTACAGGGCCCCTAGGTTAGGTTAGGTGGGTTTGTTAGGTTCTGTGGTGCCCTGAAAATTACTGTGGCCTTAAGGGGGGGTCGCAGGGGGGGCGAAGCCCCCCCCCCCCCCCCGGTAGGGGTACAGGGCCCCTAGGTTAGGTTAGGTGGGTTTGTTAGGTTCTGTGGTGCCTTGAAAATTACTTTGGCCATAAGGGGGGGTCGCAGGGGGGGCGAAGCCCCCCCCGGTAGGGGTACAGGGCCCCTAGGTTAGGTTAGGTGGGTTTGTTAGGTTCTGTGGTGCCCTGAAAATTACTGTGGCTTTAAGGGGGGGTCGCTGGGGGGCCCTACCCCCCTCCCCCCGGTAGGCCTAGTTAGGGGTATGGGGGAGGGGTGCTGGAACATTAATTATTCATTTATTGCAAATATCATTCAATGCCCCAACACCCTCCCCCCCCCTCCCCCACCCAAAACCCCGGTTCCCAAAGGGTGTCCCCCATAATTGGTGGGATGAACTAGGGTATACATAGTAAATCTCTAAATCGGTTGGTTTGCAGTCAAAATAAACGTTAAATTCATTGAAACCACACTATTTCTGATGCAACAAATATATTTTTATTGCATTTTTCCAAATTTGGCTGAAACTAAAAATTTACCACTTTTTCTAAAGCAAACACTTGTCTTTTAGTAAAATAGACTTTTCCATTCGTGACTATAATAAAACCGGAGCCTTTGTATATCAGCGGCCAGTTCCTCCAGCGTGCATAGAAGATGGAAATTTTCTTCCCATTTTTAATCGTTCATAAGACGTGGCTGCTATACTACAAAAACTGTGTCTGTTGTTCTGCAAAACCTCTACACAAGAACACCACCTAACCTAAACTTCCCTACCTAACCTACGAGCTGTGTCCTTACCTACTTACCTAATGGGGGGTGGGGGTGGATTGTGCTAATGTCCCCCTGCTACACTGCCGTTTTCTTAGCTGGCAGTCATCATACACACAGGCGACCGCTATCATACATACTGTACACCCCGGTTAATGAATTAATGGTAATTATTCACTTACTGATCTTCTCACCTCCGTGGCTCGCAACACTTGCAATTAAGCATTATATTATTGCTCCCCTGTTCTGGTAATCAGTTCATGTTGCGATACCCACGTTTGCCGAGTGAGTGAGTATTTTGGCGGACAAAAAACTGATGATCCATACAGAAATAATTTGAATGTTCTAAACTTTTGAAATGTAGAGTATCTTAACTGAAAATCTTCTAACCATTATAACTTAAGGAATAATTCTATACAGTATAGTGTATATAGTTGATGTACTGTTAAGTCTGTAATGCAGTTACTCATACATTATCAAAATGGTTATTTCAGGAAGGAGAATCCAGCAGACAGATGTTTCGAAAGCCGGAGACCTCGCTGAGCGAAGAACCTCTCCATCGTGCAGGGATGCGGATGAGTTCATACAGGTCATCCACAAGTGAACCCGGTTGATAATAGGACTTCATTAATAGGAAGGATGACATCTAATGGCAACTGTCCCTCTAGTGTCAAGATTTGGAGACCAAAGATACGAGGCTTACAGAGTTGGAGAAATTCTTGAGGTACGAATCATACTGCAGTCTGTACTGTGCAGAATTTTGCATGCCTTCAAGGGCTTTGATAACCTGTGACTAATCATATATACATTTTTAAAATACTGTATTTAACTTAGCCGGTGAATATATAGCTGCAACTCTGTTGCTCGACAGACAAAAAACTGTACAAAAAAACTCGCCAGCGATCGCTATACAGGTTGCGGGTGTGCCCATCAGCGCCAACTGTCGGCCAGATACCAAACTCCATGTAAACAAAGACTCAATTTTCTCTCTGTCGACGTGTCGACAAGACGTACTTTACTCGCTGTTGCTAACTGGAGTTTTTCCCATCATCTTTGGTGAAGTACTATATTCTGGTTTTGAGATTTCGCTGTGCAGGGTTTTTCTTCAAATAAATCCTTGAACTCTTTTTTTGTATCGGATTCATTGTTGATGACTTAGATCGTTTTTTGGAATTTTCCCTTGACCAATTCAAAATGGCTGACCTATCACAAGTTCCCAAGTTTAGAAAATGCAATGCTAGGGACTGTTCTAGGCGTCTTCCGAAGGCTTCTCTCGACCCTCACACTGTTTGTTCCAATTGTCGGGGTAAAACCTGTCAATTGGAAGATCGGTGTGAGGAATGCGTGGGCCTTTCGGAATTCGATTTTATCGAATTTGAAAAGTACACACGCAGGCTAGAGAGAGATAGAATTAGGAGAAGTTCTTCTAGGTCGATTGATGTTTCCTCTCCTCATGCCCCACAACCTATTCCTTCCCCTGTAGTGGTTGTTCCTAACCCCCCTCCTAGCACTCAGGAACCATCGATGGCTGACATGATGCGTGCTATCCATGCCCTGGGGGAGAGAGTTGAGTCCCTTGCAAGTGACCGCAATCAACTCATGGCGGATGTTAAGGAGCTAAAGTGCCAAAGTGCCGCGGGAAGTGATAAAGTGCCAAGTGAAAGTGTTGTGAACAGTGTTGCGCTTGAGGGTTCGTCTGTTCGTGCCTGTCGTCCTCCTAGTCCGGGACCTCTTGCAAGCTCCCAAGTCCAGGGGAGAAGCAATGTCGCACGACGCATGGGTTCGAGAGGCTTTGATCAGCGAACAGACGTTACCTCCATGGTATCAGGCGTATCTCCCCAAGATCGCCCCTACCTACGTAAGACGAGAGAGCCCGTTTTTACCTCGTCGTCTGAAGGTGTTTCTCGTAAGAAACTTTGGACCAAGGTCTCACGACCTTTAAAGCGTAAATTGGTCCCTTCAGGACAAGTCCAACGTCCCGGTTGTAGCCACTGGGTCAGTTCGGACTCGTTGCCGTCATCTGATGACTGCTCACCGCCTAAGAGAGGCAAAGCGGTACCGCTTCAGTCGCTAACCCCGTCTGTCGCCGCACCTGCTCCCGTAGACCCAAAATGGGCTTTGCTGCAAGACATGCAGTCCAAGCTTACGTCTTTGATGCAGGACTCTCATGCGGAGAAGGTTGCTACCGTACCTTCTGGCCAACAACCTTCCAAGCGATCGGTTGTGCGTCCTGTTGACGCTGAGGTAACCTTCTCGCGTCTACCAGTTGAGGTGGTTCCTCCACCGATGCGATCCAGTGTGGGTTGCCAGCCGCACGTTGACGTTAAGCGACGCTCGGAGGTGGTTGTTGACGTTCAGGACGTTCAACAACCATCAGAGGTGACTTGTTTTGACGCGGTGCATCAACCTCCGCAACCCGGTGTGGTTTCCACTGCTCAACCCAGACGGTCTAGACAGTCTCGGGTGGACGCTGTGCGTCCTCGCGCTCTCATGGTTGTTGACAGTTCACAGACTGTGCAGCAGTTCCATGACGTTGCGTCCGGCTCCGTCACGCATGCACCAGTGCGACCGGATTCAGCGAACCAGACGTTGCCCACTCCGTTGCCGTTTCCTCATCAGTTTTCGGATGAGGAACTTTCTGATGAGGATGTTGCTGAACAACAAGACGATCAACAGTCAGAACTGGACGAGCCCAAGTCAACTCAACCATCTTTGGACTTTAGAAAAGTCTTGGCTGTATTCAAAGAGTTGTTTCCTGACCAGTTTATTTCTGTGGCTCCTCGTTCTCCGCCGTCAGAGTTTGTATTAGGCATGCCTTCTACCGCACCTGCCTTTACTAGACTCGTCCTCTCACGCTCATCCAAGAGAGCTTTGCGGCTGATAGGAGACTGGTTAGAGTCCAAGAAGAGTTTAGGGAAGACAGCATTTGCCTTTCCCCCATCTAAACTCTCTTCTAGATCGAGCGTCTGGTATGCCACTGGAGAAGTTCTCGGCTTGGGAGTTCCTGCCTCTGCCCAGGGCGACTTCTCAAGTCTTGTAGACTCTCCCCGCCGCCTTGTCATGAGACGCTCGAAGATTTGTTGGTCACCATCGGACCTGGACCACCTTATGAAAGGGATCTTTAGGGCTTTTGAAGTCTTTAACTTTTTAGACTTGTGCTTAGGAGCCCTGAGCTGGAAAATCTCTTCGACAGATAAAGATATTTCTTTGCTCATTATGTCCTGCATGGACAAGGCCGTCCGTGATGGGTCCAATGAGCTAGCTGCCTCATTCACGTCCGGAGTCCTGAAAAAGCGAGAGTCTCTCTGCTCGTTCCTGTCTGCTGGAGTTACACCATGCCAGAGATCTGAACTTCTCTTTGCTCCCCTTTCCAAGTGCCTGTTTCCAGAAGTCTTGGTAAAGGAAATTGCTGCTTCGTTAGTTCAGAAGGACACTCACGATCTGGTTGCGTCCTCAGCTCGCAAAGCTCCCCCTTTGCCTTCATCTTCCGCTAGACCGAGGATAGACACTCCAGCGTCTCGCTTTATTCCGCCCTTTCGTGGCAGAGCCTCCAGCAGAGGAGGTGCTCGTGCCGAAGGGAAGCGAGGGAAGAGGAAAGGATCCAAGTCCTCTAAGGGCAGAGTCTGACTGCCCGCAACTTCAGACAGCAGTGGGAGCCAGACTCAAGAACTTCTGGCAAGCCTGGGAGAGGAGAGGCGCAGATTCACAATCTGTGAAGTTACTCAGAGAGGGGTACAAAATCCCTTTTGTACGCAAACCCCCTCTAGCAACGTCTCCCATCGATCTCTCTCCCAGGTACAGAGAGGAAGAAAAGAGACAAGCCCTGAAACTGGAAGTGTCTCTTTTGCTAGAGAAGGGAGCGGTGGTCAAAGTCTCGGACCTTCAATCACCGGGATTTTACAACCGTCTCTTCCTAGTTTCAAAGAAGACAGGAGGGTGGAGACCGGTGCTAGACGTCAGTGCTCTGAATGTCTTTGTCACAAAGACGAAGTTCTCCATGGAGACCACAAAGTCAGTCTTAGCAGCGGTCAGAAGGGAAGACTGGATGGTCTCGCTAGACCTAAGGGACGCCTACTTCCACGTCCCCATTCACTCAGACTCCCAACCTTTTCTGAGATTCGTTTTCGAAAATGTGGTCTACCAGTTTCGGGCCCTGTGCTTTGGCCTAAGCACAGCTCCTCTCATGTTTACGAGGCTGATGAGGAATGTGGCCAAATTCCTCCACTTATCGGACATCCGAGCCTCCCTTTATTTGGACGACTGGCTTCTCAGAGCCTCTTCCAGTCGTCGCTGTCTGAAGGATCTCAAGTGGACTCTAGATCTGACCAAGGAATTGGGACTCCTAGTCAATTTGGAAAAGTCGCAGCTGGTCCCATCCCAAACTAATGTGTATTTAGGGATGGAGATTCGCAGTCTAGCTTTTCGGGCTTTTCCGTCGGCCCCCAGAATAGATCAAGCCCTGCTATCCATCCAGAAGATGCTGAAGAAGGAACGCTGCTCAGTCAGGCTGTGGATGAGTCTGGTAGGGACGCTGTCATCCCTGGAACAATTTGTGTCACTAGGAAGACTACACCTCCGTCCTCTTCAATACCATCTAGCTTTTCACTGGAAAAAGGACAAGACGCTAGAAGCGGTCTCGATCCCGATTTCCGAAAAGATAAAGTCTTGTGTGACTTGGTGGAAGGACAATATCAACCTAAGAGAGGGTCTTCCCCTGGCTGTTCAGACTCCCAACCACGTTCTCTTCTCGGACGCATCGGACTTGGGCTGGGGCGCGACACTAGACGGTCGGGAATGCTCAGGACTGTGGAACTCGAGTCAGAGGAGCATGCATATCAACTGCAAGGAGCTGTTGGCAGTACATCTGGCCTTGAAAAGCTTCAAGTCTCTCCTTCGAGGCAAAGTGGTGGAAGTAAACTCAGACAACACCACGGCCTTGGCGTACATCTCCAAACAAGGAGGTACCCACTCACTGACGTTGTACGAGATCGCAAGGGACCTGCTCATCTGGTCAAAAGGTCAAGACATCTCCCTAGTAACGAGGTTCGTCCAAGGCAACTTGAATGTCATAGCAGATTGTCTCAGTCGGAAAGGGCAAGTAATTCCAACAGAATGGACCCTCCACAAGGATGTGTGCAAGAGACTTTGGGCCACTTGGGGCCAACCAACCATAGATCTCTTTGCAACCTCGCTGACCAAGAGGCTTCCAATCTATTGCTCCCCAGTCCCGGACCCAGCAGCAATACATATAGATGCCTTCCTCCTAGATTGGTCACATCTGGATCTCTACGCAATCCCACCGTTCAAGATTGTCAACAAGGTACTGCAGAAGTTCGCCTCTCACGAAGGGACAAGGTTGACGTTAGTTGCTCCCCTCTGGGCCGCGAGAGAATGGTTCACCGAGGTACTTCGATGGCTAGTAGACGTTCCCAGAAGTCTTCCTCTAAGGGTAGACCTTCTACGTCAGCCTCACGTAAAGAAGGTACACCAAAGCCTCCTCGCTCTTCGTCTGACTGCCTTCAGACTATCAAAAGACTCTCGAGAGCTAGAGGCTTTTCGAAGGAGGCAGCCAGTGCGATTGCTAGAGCAAGGAGAGCGTCCACCATTAGAGTCTACCAGTCGAAGTGGGAAGTCTTCCGAGACTGGTGCAAGTCAGTTTCTGTATCCTCGACCAGTACCTCTGTAGCTCAAATAGCTGATTTTCTCTTATACCTGAGAAAAGGACGATCCCTTTCAGCTCCCACTATCAAGGGCTACAGAAGCATGTTGGCATCGGTCTTCCGGCATAGAGGCTTAGATCTTTCCAACAATAAAGATCTTCAAGACCTCCTTAAGTCTTTTGAGACCACCAAGGAGCGTCGTTTGGCTACCCCTGGATGGAATTTAGACGTGGTGCTAAGATTCCTCATGTCAGACAGGTTTGAGCCGTTACAATCAGCCTCCCTGAAAGATCTCACTCTAAAGACTCTTTTCCTGGTATGTTTAGCCTCGGCTAAAAGAGTCAGTGAGGTTCATGCCTTCAGCAAGAACATCGGATTTTCGTCAGAAAAAGCCACCTGTTCGCTGCAACTTGGTTTTCTAGCCAAAAATGAGCTGCCTTCTCAGCCTTGGCCTAAATCTTTCGATATTCCCAGCTTATCGGAGATCGTAGGCAATGAACTAGAAAGAGTCTTATGCCCTGTTAGAGCTCTTAAGTTCTATTTAAAGCGTACCAAACATTTACGAGGCCAATCTGAAGCTTTATGGTGTTCAGTTAAGAAACCATCTTTGCCTATGTCAAAGAATGCTTTATCATACTTTATCAGATTGTTAATACGAGAAGCTCATTCACATCTGAGTGAGGAAGACCGAGCTTTGCTTAAGGTGAAGACGCACGAAGTTAGAGCTGTAGCAACTTCCGTGGCCTTTAAGCAAAATAGATCTCTGCGAAGTATAATGGACGCAACCTATTGGAGAAGCAAGTCAGTGTTCGCGTCTTTTTATTTGAAAGATGTCCAGTCTCTTTACGAGAACTGCTACACACTGGGACCATTCGTAGTGGGTGAGGGCTCAACCACTACAATTCCCTAATTCCATATCCTTTTAATCTGTCTCTTGAAATGTTTTTAATGTTGTTTTTTATGGGTTGTCCGGAAGGCTAAGAAGCCTTTCGCATCCTGGTTGATTTGGCTGGTGGTCAAAGTCATTTCTTGAGAGCGCCCAGATTAGGGGTTTGATGAGGTCCTGTTGTATGGGTTGCAACCCTTGATACTTCAGCTCCTAGGGGTCTATCAGCATCCTAAGAGGATCGCGAGGCTCCGTAAGGAAGACGTACTTATAAGGCAGAGTAATCGTTTAAGTCGACTTCCTTACCAGGTACCTATTTATTTTGTTTTTGTTATTTTGATAACTTCTAAAATGAAATAAAAACTCTTAGCTTATAAAATGTAAACATATTTTACTGGTCTCTACCCACCACCCTGGGTGTGAATCAGCTATATATTCACCGGCTAAGTTAAATATTTAAAAATGATATTTTAATAATAAAATAAATTTTTGAATATACTTACCCGGTGAATATATAAATTAAATGACCCTCCCTTCCTCCCCAATAGAGACGCAGTGGGACGAGGAGAAAATTGAGTCTTTGTTTACATGGAGTTTGGTATCTGGCCGACATTTGGCGCTGATGGGCACACCCGCAACCTGTATAGCGATCGCTGGCGAGTTTTTTTGTACAGTTTTTTGTCTGTCGAGCAACAGAGTTGCAGCTATATATTCACCGGGTAAGTATATTCAAAAATTTATTTTATTATTAAAATATAATTTTTTTATATTACAGAAAGTCTTCAACTTACAAACTAGATACTGTAGGTTCCAAGAAGGTTTTTGTTCCTAATTTTATTAAATTTTAGCCTAGGGCAGGCATCACCTACCTCGCATGCCTATGGTTTTCAGCTGCAAAAGTCAAGAAATAATCCTGTTTCATATTAAAAATGCCGTTTTGCTTACAGCATTAAATTATATAATATTATTTTATTACAGTACAGTATTTCGTTGTGAAATTTTGATACAATATCCAAGATTTATAATTTTAGTTGGACTTGTGTTTGTATCTCCGAAGATTTGTGAGTTGTGGACCTTCCACTTTATTGATATTTTGTCCTGTTATTATTATTATTATTATTATTATTATTATTATTATTATTATTATTATTATTATTATTATTATTAGCCAAGCTACAAACCCTAGTTGGAAAAGCAAGATGCTATAAGCCCAAGGGCTCCAATAGGGAAAAATAGCCCAGTGAGGAAAGGCATAAAGAAATAAATAAATGATGAGAACAAATTAACAATGAAACATTCTAATGATGATAATAATTATGGTAATGGTGCTTAAGGCCAATTTACATGGGGATAGTTCACTAGCGCTAGTAACTAGCGACAAGTAAGCTTTCCAGGATAGTAAGTACAAAGACACTTTCCCTTTGCACAGGGATAATTTCCTGATGGTAGTAAAGTATCCCCTTGTAAACCGGCTTTTAGATACCCCCTTTTACCCCCAAAGGACGTACTGGTACGTTTCACAAAAGCCATCCCTTTACCCCCATGGACGTACCGGTACGTCCTTGCAAAAAAAATGCTATAAAGATTTTTTTTTTTAATATTTTTGATAATTTTTTGAGAAAATTCATGCATTTTCCAAGAGAATGAGACCAACCTGACCTCTCTATGACAAAAATTAATCCTGTTAGAGCAATTTAAAAAAAGTATACTGCAAAATGTGCTGGGAAAAAAATAACCCCCTGGGGGTTAAGGGCTGGAAATGTCCAAATAGCCTGGGGGTAAAAGGGTTAAAGTAGTATCAGTTATATCAAAAGTTCTCTCTCCCTCAGATGTGAGCATTGGCATCAACAGTATGAATACAATCCTTCCCTGCCTATTCCTGGGATTTCATAACCACTTTTAAATACTTTTATTGGTAAGTGTTTTTGTGGCTGGTGTATGTTGTATTGAAGATATTTTCCATGAATTCTGTTTAGCATTTACAGTATTAAACTGAGGCATTTTCAATATTAAACTTACCCGATAATCATGTAGCTGTCAACTCCGTTGCCCGACAGAATTCTATGGAGGGATACGCCAGCTATCACAATACTAGAAGGGGGTGTACTTACCAGCGCCACCTGTGGCCAGGTACTCAAGTACTTCTTGTTGACACCTCCTCAATTATTCCTCTGTCGTGCTTCCGGCTAGACGTTCTGGGATACGCTTATTTTCTCGGAGTATTTTCACGACTTTGGTGAAGTATTTCTCTTTGATTTCGGCTGTCGCTTTACTGGAAACTTCTATATGAGCTTTTGGAATTAATTTGATTAATTATGGTGACGAAGAGAGTATGAACTCTCGTTCACCTTTCAATGGCCGACCCTTCCCTTAGCGGAAGTGTTGGTGTCTAAGAGAGTATAGACTCTCTTTCTTAATTTTGCTTAACAAAAGTTATAGATTTATTTTATATCTCTCCGCCTCTTATAGGCCTCTTCGATTAACTTCCTTTTATTATAAACTTATTAAAATTAATTTTTATATTTGTTTATATTCGACCTTCCTAATAGTAGGCGGTCTTTTCTTGGTACCGAAGTTAATTAACATTGAGCCCGTCATTTCGGTTTTACCTGTTAACATATTATGCTATTTCCGCCGCAGAGTTTGAAAGAATTTCTTTGATAGTCTCGTACTTTTTCAAAGTTGAACTAACGTTTTGTTTTGTCTCTGCAGTTGTTGACGTTCAGAACGTTCAACTTGCACTCTATCGTTACGATAGAGAAAGAATGTTCCCGGTTTCACATTGCAGTAAGAGTAACCGTGTCTAGCGTTTTGTTCATTCTTTCTTAACTTAATGGTTTCGATCCTAATAAAGGAACTTTTCATTTTGGGAAATATTTCAGTTTTTTCCTTTAACAATAATATGTTTTAACGATATATATGATTGGGCTCTTCTCTCAGGTTCTAAGTCAAGAGAGAGAGAGAGAGAGAGAGAGATAGAGACGGAGGGAGAAAGAGGATAAACGTTTCACTCAAGCCTGCCAGGCGTACGAGTAACGTCGTTATCCGTTTTGCTCTTCTCCCTAGTCTCTTTAGGGGAAGAAACTAAACGTTTCTAGAGTGATCTAGTGTTTAGTCTCTTTCCAGCCACTGAATTATCTTTCATTAGATTTTTCTGTTACATTGTAATTCTGTTTTCGCAATTACTAACTTTTGAGAAAGGATAGAATTGCGTGTTTCAGGTACAAACCACTTAAAGTTTCGAGTTCAGTGAAATAAGTGCAAACAGAAATCAAAGTGATAAGTGATTAGCGCAAAGTATGTCAGTGTTGTGCGTGAGGGTACTTTTGTGCGCGCCAGTCGTCCTCCCAGTCCGGGACCTCTTGCAAGCTCCCAAGCCCAGGGGAGAAGCAATGTCGAAGGACAAAAGGGTTCGGCAGGCCTTGATCGGCGCACAGAAGTATCCTCGGTGGTTGTGGGCGTGTCTTACCGAGACCGTCACTCCCACCCGCAGACGATTGAGCCCTTATTTTGCTCGTCTGCAGAAGAGATTTAGGGGAGAAAATAAAGGCAGAGTAACGCTGGTCTCAGGTCTCAAGACCTCTTAAACGTAAAGTCCAGACCTATGCCAGACGTACGAAGTTAAAGTTCAACAACCCGGATGCAGTCATTGGGTTAGCTCTGACTCTCCTCAGTCATCAGTTGAATACACTCCGCCTAAGAGGAGTAAGGTTCTGCCGCAGCAGATCTCTGCTGTTAAGGCTTTACCTCAGCAGACCTTAGTGTCTGCCGACCCCAAGTTGACTCTACTGCAGTCCATGCAGTCACAACTTTCGGTCTTGATGCGTGAGTGTCGGGCTGAGAGTGTTGCGCCTCCGCCTCCGCCTACACTCCCCCCGCCTATGCTCGCTCCGCCTGATCGCAGTACCACCTGCCAGGCGTACGATGTTGTGGACTCTACTACAGTCCATGCAAGCACAGCTTTCGGACTTGATGCGTGAGTGTCGGGCTGAGAGTGTTGCTCCTCCGCCTCCGCCTACACTCCCTCCGCCTACACTCGCTCCGCCTGATCGCAGTACCACCTGCCAGGCGTACGATGTTGTGGACTCTACTACAGTCCATGCAAGCACAGCTTTCGGACTTGATGCGTGAGTGTCGGGCTGAGAGTGTTGCTCCTCCGCCTCCGCCTACACTCCCTCCGCCTACGCTCGCTCCGCCTGATCGCACTACCACCTGCCAGGCGTACGATGTTGAGCCACGTGCTGAGTTTGCTGTTCCCTGTGGTGTTCAGCCTCCGCCTTCCTTAAGGCAACCTTTACAATGGGATCAGGAGGATTATACCCTCTTCCTCCGCCTCCACTTGCTGCTCCACCAGTGATGCAACACTCGGTTGAGGTACAACAACCTCTCCCGTCCATGAGTCAGTCTCCTCAGCTCTCGCTGCAGCGAGCTCAACCCTCCACAAGGCAAGCACCACAACACCTTAGCCTTGCGCCTCAGGAGCCTCAGCTTGCGAGACATTTACCTTGTTCTGCGCAGCCTCTTCCTCATCGCGCTCCGCTCACACCACAGGAACTGGAACTTGCTACTCCGCTTCCGCCAACCGCTCAGCAAGCGCAACCCTTGGGTTCAACCACTCATGCTAGGAGTCAGCCTCCTCCACCCATGCGCCTTCCTTCTGCTTGTCTTTTATTCAGCCTTTGCAGACTGAGCCTCAGGTGTTCCCTCAACAGAGTCTTGAAGAGGAAACCACAACTATTGTTGTTCCAGCTCGTTCTGACTCTGCTGTTCAGCATACCTTACCTCCATTTTTCAAACCATGGCAAAAATATGAATCATGAGTTTTGAATGTAAGGTAAACATTATGTTGATTTTTAAACCCCATGCAAGCATGCATAAAGCACTCTAGCACTGGTCATGGAATTTCTGAGAAATGTTAAACGCCATGCACACGCTCTGCTTTCCTTTCAGCAGGCTCTGCTTACAGCAGGCTCTGCTTACTACATGCTCTGCATACAGCATGCTCTGCATACAGCATGCTCTGCATACAGCATGCTCTGCATTCAGCATGCTCTGCATACAACATGCTCTGCATACAGCATGCTCTGCATTCAGCATGCTCTGCATACAACATGCTCTACATACAGCATGCTCTGCATACAGCATGCTCTGCATACCTTACCGCATGCTTCTCAGTCACACATCTTGGGTTGTTGCCAACTCACTAGACTGTCAAGCAGTTTCATTACGTTGCCTTCTAGTCTGCTGCTTTTGCACCAGTGAACCCTCACTCAGAGAACTTAGCTTTTCTAGGATAAGGTCCCTGTAGATGAGAAAGTTCTTTTCTCCCTCCTTCTGATATTCCCTTGAGGACTCTGTCATTTGGAGGGAGCCTTTAGCTGCATAACCTCTTATGGACTTTTATTTAAGCATAACATGCTTCCAGGGAAGGTAATGGTTCCACTTCAGTCGCTAATCCCGTCTGTTACCACACCTGCTCCCATAGACCTTGAGCTGTGTTGCATGACATGCAGTCCAAGCTTAGTCCTTGTTAGAGGATTTTTTGTTTACGGAGTCAATGTGTCACGGGGAAGACGTTCAACAACCAACAGAAGTGACTTGTTGTGACGCAGTGCGGCAACCTCAGCAACCCGTTAAGGAATTGTCTGTACGACCCAGACAGTCTAGACAGATTCGGGTTGTCATTGTACTTCCTCGCTTGCCCATGATTGACAGTTCACAGACTGTGCAGCAGTATCATGATCTTGTGTCCGGCTCCGTCAGACGACTGGCTTTTAAGAGCTCCCACAAGTCGTCGCTGTCTGGAGATTTTCAAATGGACTATGGATCTGACCAAGGAACTGGGCCTCCTGGTCAATTTTGAGGAGTCTCAGCTCGTTCCATCCCAGACCATTGTCTCCTTGGGTATGGATCTTCAGAGTCGAGCTTTTCGGACTTTTCCGTCGGCCCCAAGGATCTTCCAAGCCCTAGAATGCATCCAGAGCATGCTGAGAAGGAACCGATGCTCAGTCAGGTAGTGGATGAGTCTAACAGGGACACTTTCATCTCTGGCCCTGTTCATCGTGTTAGGGAGACTCCACCTTCCCCCCCTTCAGTATCATCTAGCTGCTCACTGGATAAAGGACATGACGCTAGAGACGGTCTCAGTTCCTGTTTCCGAAGAGAGGAGGTCTTCTCTCGCGTGGTGTAAGAACAGCTTTCTTCTCAAGGAAGTCTACCTTTGGCTGTTCAGAAACACGACCGCCGTCTCCTCTCGGACGCATCAGACATGGGCTGGGGTGCGACTTTGGACGGACAAGAATGCTCGGGAACATGGAATCAGGAGCAAAGGACACTTCACATCATTTGCAAGAAGTTGTTGGCGGTTATTCTGGCCTTGATAAACTTCAAGTCCCTCCAGCTTAACAAAGTGGTGGAGGTAGACTCTGACAACACCACAGCCCTGGCTTACATCTTCAAGCAGGGAGGGACTCTTTCGTGGAAGTTGTTCTAGATCGCAAGGGACCTACTCATCTGGTCTTAAGATCGAAAGCTAACTGGTAACGAGGTTCATTCAGGGCGGTATGAATGTCATGGCAGATCACCTCAGACGGAAGGGTCAGGTCATCCCCACAGAGTGGACCCTTCTCAAGAATGTTTGCAACAGACTTTGGGCCCTGTGGGGTCAGCCAACCATAGATCTGTTCACTACCTCGATAACCTAGAGACTCCTGTTGTATTGTTCTCCGATTCCAGACCCAGCAGCAGTTCACGTGGATGCTTTTCTGCTGGATTGGTTCCACCTCGACCTGTATGCATTCCCGCCGTTCAAGATTGTCAACAGGGTACTTCAGAAGTTCTCCTCTCACAAAGGGACACGGCTGACGTTGGTTGGCTCCGCTCTGGTCCGCGAGAGAATGGTTCTTAGAGGTACTGCATGGCTGGTCGACATTCCCAGGACTCTTCCTCTAGGAGTGAACCTTCTAAGTCTACCTCACGTAAAGAAGGTACACCCAATCCTCCACGCTCTTCGTCTGACTGCCTTCAGACTTTCGAAAGACTCTCAAGAGCTAGGGGCTTTTCGAAGGAGGCAGCCAGAGCGATTGCCAAAGCAAGGAGAACATCCACTCTCAGAATCTATCAGTCTCAAGGGGAAGTCTTCCGTAGCTGGTACAAGACCAATGCAGTTTCCTCAACCAGTACCACTGTAACCCAGATTGCTGACTTCCTGTTATATCTAAGGAAAGTAAGATCCCTTTCAGCTCCTACGATCAAGGGTTACAGAAGTATGTTGGCAGCGGTTTTCCGCCACAGAGGCTTGGATCTTTCCACCAACAAAGATCTACAGGACCTCCCTAGGTCTTTTGAGACCTCAAAGGAACGTCGGTTGTCCACTCCAGGCTGGAATCTAGACGTGGTCCTAAGGTTCCTTATGTCATCAAGATTTGAACCTCTCCAATCAGCCTCTTTTTAGGACCTCACATTAAAAACTCTTTTCCTCGTGTGCTTGACAACAGCTAAAAGAGTAAGTGAGATCCACGCCTTCAGCAGGATCATTGTTTTCACATCTGAAACGGCTACATGTTCCTTGCAGCTCGGTTTTTGCTAAACGAGCTTCCTTCACGTCCTTGGCCTAAGTCGTTCGAGATCCCAAGCCTGTCCAACTTGGTGGGGAATGATCTGAAGAGAGTACTTTGCCCAGTTAGAGCTCTTAGGTACTATCTAAAAAGGTCTTAACCTTTACAAGGACAATCAGAAGCCTTATAGTGTGCTATCAAGAAACCTTCTTTTCCAAGTTCTAAGAACTCAGTTTCTTACTATTCAGGCTTCTGATTAGAGAAACACATTCTCATCTGAAGGAAGAAGACCTTGCTTTGCTGAAGGTAAGGACACATGAAGTGGGAGCTGTGGCTACTTCAGTGGCCTTCAAACAGAACCATTCTCTGCAGAGTGTTATGGATGCAACCTATTGGAGAAGCAAGTCAGTGTTCGCATCATTCTATCTCAAAGATGTCCAGTCTCTTTACGAGTACTGCTACACCCTGGGATCATTCGTAGCAACGAATGCAGTAGTAGGCGAGGGCTCAGCCACTACATTCCCATAATCCCATAACCTTTTAACCTTTCTCTTGAATACTTTTTATGGGTTGTACGGTCGGCTAAGAAGCCTTCCACATCCTTGTTGATTTGGCGGGTGGTCAATTCTTTCTTGAGAAGCGCCGAGGTTAAAGGTTGTGATGAGGTCCTTTAGTATGGGTTGCAGCCCTGTATACTTTAGCACCTTTGGGTTGATTCAGCCTCCAAGAGGAACGCTGCGCTCAGTAAGGAAGACGAACTTAAAAAAGAGGCAGAGTAACGGTTCAATTCGACTTCCTTACCAGGTACTTATTATTTCATTGTTATTTGAGATAACTGTTATATGAAATATGGGATACTTAGCTATCCTTTAATCTTGTACACTGGTTTTCACCCACCCCCCTGGGTGTGAATCAGCTACATGATTATCGGGTAAGTTTAATATTGAAAAATGTTATTTTCATTAGTAAAATAAATTTTTGAATATACTTACCCGATAATCATGATTTAATTGACCCTCCCTTCCTCCCCATAGAGAACCAGTGGGACCGAGGAATAATTGAGGAGGTGTCAACAAGAAGTACTTGAGTACCTGGCCACAGGTGGCGCTGGTAAGTACACCCCCTTCTAGTATTGTGATAGCTGGCGTATCCCTCCATAGAATTCTGTCGGGCAACGGAGTTGACAGCTACATGATTATCGGGTAAGTATATTCAAAAATTTATTTTACTAATGAAAATAACATATTTACATGTTTTATACTTGTTTCCTTGAACACTGATATTGATTTTGTGTATTCATCTTTTTGGATTAAACTTTACTTCTTTTTATTATTCTAGTCATGTATAAACTAGGTACAGTATTTGATCTTCTTAGATGTACAATGTGAACAACAGTTCCCTACATGTGTACGTCCAATGTATTACTGTACTAGTTTTCATTTACCAAACTAAGGAGACAGTTCGGTATGCAAAATCATGCATCAGACATACCTATGTTAACTATTATTCACATTGTAAATCTCAGTCTTTTGCATTGCTCATTATATTTTACTTTTTCGTCTCCTTCAGGTTTCTTCAAACAAGATCAAGAAAGAAGTAAACATCGCTGTAATCAGTTTCATCGAAAGGGAATCATCGGAGTCTCAAGGTGTCTTACAAGGACTTGTCATTGTTATTTCGCAAGGAACCCCAGCACAAGATTCAAGTGTGATGATGACTGTATTAAAAGAGCTCTATGCTTACCTGTCCCCAAAAGGACCTTAACTTTAGTCAGGTCTTGCCCTCTCTTAGACCTTCATCTTAAGACATCATGCGTTTGATGAAAATCAGGCGTTTTGTGAATGAATAACTCAACACAGTATTTAAGTAACAAATAGAAATGGAAAATGTGGATCCCCAAGGTTTAACGAGGTGTAAGGCACCCTCTAAACAGCTTGTACAAAGCAAAGAGTATACACCTCGGGTCAGCCACCAGCCAGTTGTTTTTTAGACTTCCACACACCATGGATTGCGTCTTTAGTATAAAGAGCGTAATGGTTTCTATGTAGTGTCGGAACAAATGACAAATTTTCGAAATAATTTGTATTTCTCCTAACTATACAAACCTGGTTTGTATATGTAATATGAAAAGCCAAAGAAGTAAGGTTATCCATCTTAGAGTAAGCGAGACCTACATTTTGTGTATCATTTTCAGTGCTGCTCCTCAGCACTTGTTTCAACGGTTTTCAAAGATGATGGCAACAGACAGAAGAGTTAGTGTTATGAGATTTTTAATGATCTAAATTTAAGCGGAAGTTACAAGGTTAGTAACTATATCCTACATATTTTAAGGCCACAAATTAGAAAGCACACCAGATTATATTTCATCGTAGTTGAAGTTGTTGATGGAAAATGGCTAGAAATAATTCTGCTCTCTGGCTTTGCCATATTGAAACCTTCCAGTCATAGCCTGAAATCAAGGAGTCGTTATATGTGCATTACTCTGTGGAAACTTTCAGCCTTTTGGTTTAATAGTTTTGAACCCCTGCAAAGATGAACTGCTTCTCCTGCATGTGGAACCGCATTGTCTACGCCCACTGTCACCTTTGTCACAATATCACTTCTCACTTTTAGTTTTCAGTTTGAATATGTCCGACTTAATCCACAGTACGTGTTCGTCTCCTCAGCCGCATCGGTGATGAACTTTCACCCTGTTGTTACGCTTCATTATTATTATTACTAGCCAAGCTGCAACCCTAGTTGAAAAAGTAACACAAATCCAAGAAATGCAACAGTAGAAAAAGTTAAAAGGAGAAAAATAAATATCAAGATGAGTAGCAAAGTTAAACGTAAAGGTAGATTAGTAACTATAAAAAGAGACTGATTTAGACTAGGTCAATATAAGAGCATGTATGCCTAGTTTTAACTTCTGAAGAAGATCCACTGATTCATCTATTTGATGAGGAAGATCACGCTACAATTAATCACTGCTTGACTGAAACTCCTGTTATACTTTGTAGTATTGAGACACGTGAAAAGAATAGGCACGACTCGCAAATGTGACTTCCTTTAGGTTTTATTTGAAGCTAAAATTGTAAAAGATGAAGTTAAAAATGTAGAGAAAGCGTAGGAAATGATGGGTGAACGAAAACTGGATTAGCTACAAGTTTTCAATGTCTTGGGCAAGCAGAAACCTTTACCACAGAAATGTTTCTTTACGTCGTGAACGAAGTAAAAATCTTTGACATTAAGCAAGAGAAAAGCTATCTCTTTCTGAAGCAAGGCTGGAGCCTATGGGAACTAAATGTCAAAATCTAGAATCCACACCAAGACTGTCAAAAAGACCTTGCATAAATTCAGTTCTAGAGATACGGAGAATGATGAAAAATTCTTAAGGTGAGTTTGGTGTAAAACTGTTCAGTTTAAAGCAATGCAGTAGTACCCTGGTTTATGATTTATATAAGAAATAACAGAAATTCCCTCTATACATTCCACAAGTCCTCAAGTAAGAATATGCACTTATATTTAAAGGTTTTTGATACAATGTCCAGTTGGAATTTGTCTTTGGAGCATTTTGGTTTTCTCATAATAATAAGGATCGTAGTACATACTGTATCGTGTAATGTGACTTACAATAAAGATCTCCCTTTTTTCCAGGTGTGAGTATTTGTCAACCAATTGAGGACAGTTCTGCATTTTCCAGGGATATCATATGTTTGAAGAACCACTTTTTGATTCTTTAATTTGTGAGTATTTTGTAGTTGGTATATTTGTAATAGAAATATTTGTTACTCATCTTGGCTACTTTGATATCAGACTTACTTTAAGGGATATTTGTTCATATACGTAATACAAAGCTTCAACCATTGGTTGGGCTATGACTTCAAGGAAGCGAGAACAGCCATTTAAACTTTTAACAAGGTATTATTAGTAGCTAGTGGGTAGGCCCCTCTCACCTGCTATGTAGCATAAGCTTCAGTTTGACTTTGACTGCTGGAGAGTACAGACATACTTCTCATTGGGCTCCTCTGGCTGTTTTAATCTTTTGGTTTTTTTTAATTAATTTTATTAAATGGTATTGTAGACTAAATCCATAGAGAATTCATTGGCTAGATTCATCAAAGGATAGCCAGTGTGTATCTAACTAAGGCAAGTGACTCCTCAAAAGAGATTAGTTCACCAAATGTTTAACTTGGCTCCACAAGGCACTAGAAGAGTTGGAAGACCCAGGCCTAAATGGCTGAGAACTATGAAGCGTGAAGTGGGAGATGATGAGTGGATAAGTGCTGAGACTACTGGTGAAATCTAGCCGAGACCCTTTGCGTCAATAAGCGAAGGAGGAGATGATGGTGATGATGATGGTATTGTAGACAGTTGTGTTTGAGGTTTGTTAATGGAAAAAAGTCTAAGTTATGCAGTGGGAGAGTGTGTGGTACCAGGAACCTTCTTTTATGAGGTTCCCATAGCAGAAAGAAACGTTTTTCTCAACTCTCATACGAACCGAGCATCGGTTACCTCCCTGTCACTTCTCTGATGGAGACTATCCAGCATCTCCTCCTAGCGAAAGGCTTTTCGCGAGGCATTGTACAGGAGATGTCTCGATATCTGTGAAGATCCTCTGCATCTTTCTACCAAGAAAAGTTGAAAATCTTCAGACCAGCATATCCGGCGTCATTTGAAGAACCAGAAATAAGTTCACATGCTTACAAAATTAGGGTGATTGATCTGACACTGGTTTCAGAACAAACCTGTCAGCATTGCAAGTCTTGAAGGCTTGAATCTGGAAGCACCAGCCAACCTTTGTCACTCACTACCTTTGTGATTATACCCATAAGTCCCTGGAGACTTTTACCCTTGAGCTCGCGGTAGTTGCTTAGCAGATTGATTAGCAAACCTAGCTGTGTCACTGGACCAGAAGCATTTCCTCTAAGATAGCAGTTGTGACGTAAGTCCAGGAAGAGATGTAAGAATTTCAGTCATTTTTCCACTTTTGTTTCCCTTCTCTTGGTGTGCATTGGCCGTGCTTATATTTACTGGATTGGACATTTGATGCTGGGAAGCATCCCAACCAATGAGCTTTTCTGTATATTTCAAGTATAGAAGTATATCTCCTGTCCTCCTTTCAAAGAAGATGATGACTGGAGATGTATACAAACCCATTGCTTTTAATGACCATACATTTCAGACCTATCTTTATATGGATATAGGTTCTTCCATGACTGTCTGGCACTATTTGGTGAAAACCTAGGTCACCGTTTTCCCAGGTTTCGAAGTTGGCAGGAGTCATTACTTCCGCTCTTTTTGTATGTCGAAGTCTTTTGCCGTTCCGGGATTTAAACCAGCTAGTTTTGTTATGGGACATTCTTCCCTTCCAAGGTTAAGTCTTCTATTAAAGGAAGAGGTTTTTGTATTTGTGTAGGAACAAATCACAAACCAGAGTCCTTGAGTTACACATCATGCCTCAACTGTCCTGCAAGTTTAAAGGTTTAAAGGCCGCTCATGAATGGCAGAGGCAAGGGACAGTCACATTGTCCTATCAAGCAGGAAAAAGCCCTAGAGACTAACCATATATACATATGATCAGCACCCAAGCCCCCTCTTCACCCAAGTTAGGATCAAGGAGGGCCAGATAATGGCCACTGATGACTCAGCAGGTAGACCTATAGGCTCCCCCAAACACCTTTAACCTTGCTCACAAGGATGGTGAGGTTGCATCGACCAGAGAAACTAACAAGCTTGAGTGGGACTCGAACCCCAGTCTGGCGATCGCCAGTCAGGGACGTTACCCGGCCACCACAGCCCTAGGTTTAAGCTTGAAGTGGGTTCTCAGTGGACTGTCCGTAGGGGACCAGTTTACTTATCGGTCTTTTTCTTCTTCTTTCTCTTGAAGCTTGTCCCTATTTGGGGTTGTTGTAATGTTCTTCAACACATCCTTCCATTTCCTTTTGTCCCTATTTATGGTCGTTATAATGTTCAACACATTCTTACATTTCCTTAGTTCCAGTGCATCTTCCTCGCTCAATCACAGCTCCCTCATATCTCACTTCACACAGTTAATCCATCGCAATTTTGGTCTACCTATCCCTTTCCTACCTGGTATAGTAGTCCCATATCCATCATCTTTCCTATCGGAAAGCACTCCTCTCATGTCTTTATATGTCCCTACCAGCTCTGTCTACTTCCCCTTACCTTGGTTGAAGTTGGTGCTATTTTGAGAGTGCCTCTATGTTCGTTCTTAACTCTATCCTTTCTAGCAAGTCCACATTGCTACCTCAACATCATCATCTCAGTTACATCAATCCTGTTCTTATCTCTCCTCCAAGTTGTCCATGTTTTGGACGAGTACAACATTGCAGGTCTCACAGCCTGGCGCTGGATCTTGCTCTTTAGTTTTATTGACATCTATCGATCAAACAGCATCCCGCCGTATTTCCTTAAGTTACTTATCAGTAACCTTGTAGTAATGACCACCACCTCGAGTTCAGCTTCACTACAGTACTCCCATTTAAGGACTTAGGTTTGTATAGTTAAGAAATATATAAATTACCTGAATTTTTTTTTATATTCTGATCATTGTAGTAAATACTTACATGTGCAATACTTTTGGCATAAAGAACAGATAGTTTTTAATGTGCCATGCATTGAATTTTCCCATTTAGAGTACTGTCATTTAAAAAGCAAGTATTGTTTCTTTCCATATTCATTTACCTTTCTTTTTTTTTGTTTCAGATTTCTTCATTCAATATCAAGATCAACATGAATTCACCAGAATCGGAAAACTTTTTCCTCATCATGACAGTTCAGTGAAATTTACAGTTTCTTGTTCGTGAGGTAGCTCCCTCCGAAACAAGGCCTGACTTTAGTCCACCTTCTCTTAGAATCATCTGGATATATCATGTGGTCTTTGAAAGCTTTTTTTGAACTAGATATCTCGGTAGGTCCTCTGTGACGCATTTGAAATTGAATCAAGCAATGAATATTGATTGATAAGATTGACCACGTCGATCAGCGGAGATATGAGTGTCATTAAAATTGTGGTTGATAAAATGAAACAGGAAAGATGAAAAGATTGAAGTTGCTCTGATCATCGTTAGAAAGCCCTCATTTATGCAATGTTATCAATGCTGCTCTCGAGCACTTCTTCCAAATTATCGTGGATGATTACAAAGAGCACTGAACAGATATTACAGTGAAAATTCTATGGAGATAAATCCTGAAATATGTGATTGGAGCTTTAGTCATATCTAGCAACTACTGTATAACATTAACAAGTTATTTCTAATGTGACTTATTCAGAAGATATTTTTCAAGTCTCTTTATTGAAGGAAGGAAAATTGTCTCCTTAATCATTTGCTTGAACAAGGAACAAACGCATGGTTATACAGTATGTGGAATGACTGGCTGTCATCTATAACGAACTTTGTTTAACCTTCCAAAGCAGTTTGTCCTCTGAAACTGTAACCATGAAAGAACACCACTCAAGACTTTTATTCAGTGATGGCAAATTTTGTGACAAAATTCTGTTCCACGACTTTATCAAGTTGAAGTCTTTTAGTCGTAACTTTGAAAGTTTGGAAGAATTGTCAATCCATTCTGCAAGAGAACATTATTATTACCATTACTGTTACTAGCTAAGCTACAACCCTAGTTGGAAAAGCAGAATGCTATAAGCACCAGGGCTCCAACAGGGAAAAATAGCCCAGAGAGGAAAGGAAATAAGGAAATAAGTAAACTACAATAAGTGTAATGAACTATTAAAATAACATACTATCTTTTAAGAACAGGAACTACATTAAAATAGATCTTTCATACATAAACTATAAAAAGAGATTTACGTCAGCCTGCTCAACATAGCTTTCGCTGCAATTTTGAGCTTATGAAGCTCCACTGATTGAACTACCTAATTAGAAAGATCATTCCACAACTTGGTCACAGCAGGAATAAAACTTCTACACAGTATTGAGCCTTATGATGGAGAAGGCCTGACTATTAGAATTAACTTTCTGCCTAGTATTACGAACAGGATGGTACGCTCCTGGAAGATGTGAATTCAAAGGATGGCCAGAATTTTGAAAAGTCTTATGCAACATGCATCACAAACTAACTGAACGACAGTGCCAGAGATTAATATCGATATCTGGAATAAGAAATTTAATAGGCTATAAGTTCCTGTCCAACAAATTAAGATGAGAATCAGTAGCTGAAGACCAGACCGGAGAAAAATACTTGAAACAAGGCAGAATGAAAGAATAAAAACACTTCTTCTGAATAGATTGATCACCAAAACTCTTAAAGGACTTTCTCAGTAAGTCAATTTTTTTTGTACAATCGAAGAAGAGACAGACCTAATGTGTTTCTCAAAAGAAAATTTCCTATCAATAATCACACCTAAAATTTTAAAAGACTCATACAGAGTTGAAGAAACATTATCAATGCTGAGATCCAAATGTTGAGGAGCCACTGTCCTTGACCTACTTACAATCATACTTAGAGTTTTGTTGGGGTTCAATATCATCTGACCTACTGTATTGTGTGTATATCTGTTGAAGTTTCAAGAAGATAGCAAATCTTTTATGGAGGAGGATATGACTGAGAAATGTCTGATTGACAAAAAATGGATTAGTCATCTGCAAATTTTGAGCGAATTATATATACAGAACTGTAGAGTGAAGAGATATGAAGAAATGTATGACTAAAGACACATTTTGTTATGTGCCCAATAAGGTAAAAATTGTTAGGAGCAAACAAGACAAGCATGATAAATGTGTATCTATCTATATACCAAAGGCACTTCCCCCAATTTTGGGGGTTAGCCGACATCAACAAAGAAACAAAACAAAAAGGGGACCTCTACTCTCTACGTTCCTTCAGCCTAACCAGGGACTCAACCGAGTTCAGCTGGTACTGCTAGGGCGCCACAGCCCAACCTCCCACATTATCCACCACAGATGAAGCTTCATAATGCTAAATCCCCTACTGCTGCTACCTCCGCGGTCATCTAAGGCAGAAACAAAAACGGAAACTAGGACAGCGAAGTTTGCAAGTTTAAATGACACTTCAAGATCGGCCAAAGCATTCCATGTAGACGTGACGCCAGAGACATGGGAAGCAATACAATTTATTAAACGACGGACTTACTAAGGTGAGCATTTCAAACTACAATTTGATTCCCTGTAAAAAAAATCTTCAATTCTTTATATTTCCCAAAATTTGTACAAATCTAAGCAGTTCTTCTAGGAGGACACTCCAAAATCAAACCATTATTTTCTAGTCTTGGGTAGTGCCATAGCCTCTGTACCATGGTCTTCCACTGTCTTGGGTTCGAGTTCTCTTGCTTGAGCGTACACTCAAGCACACTATTCTAACATATTTCTCTTCCTTTTTTTGTTCAAGTTTTTATAGTTTATATAGGAAATATTTATTTTAATGTTACTGTTCTTAAAATAGTTTATTTTTCCTTGTTTCCTTTCCTCACTGGGCTAGTTTCCCTGTTGGAGTCCCTTGGACTTATAGCATCCTGCTTTTCCAACTAGGGTTGTAGCTTAGGAAGTAATAATAATGATAATTCAGTATTTCAGTTCCTTATAAGATAAACTTTAGATCCATTTGTTCCTACGTGAAATACAAACCCTCTTTCTTTAGCATAACATACGTTATTAAGGAGGGCTGGAATGTCGTTTGTAGTTTTGAAACAAGATGGCGCTTGACTGTATATTGATTGCATATGGGTGAGTGGGGGCTTCCACCAGTCTTCAGAACGAAGGCTCTGCAATATTCTTCCAGCTGTAGTTTGCTGCTCTCATTTTACCTTGTACAGTACCTTGATTGTATTCATACATAATACGTGCTTATGTCATGTGTTATTACTTTGTTCCTTCAAGATTGTGCAAGATTGTGTCTATTGTAGGCTCTAGGGCGTTTAAATATGCACCCCCTAGATGATACAATAAGCTCCCACTAGACATCCTGAAAGATTGGAGATATTAAGGTTTTCAACACGAAACTGAAGACTTTCCTGTTCTGTGAGTGCTTCGATAGTGTCGATTTGACAATAAACGAGCAATATGCGGTGTGAAATGTCGAAAGCTTTCAAACGTCTATGATCAAATGACTGTGGAGGTCCTGTAGAGAGTAGGGTTCCCTGCTGTATAGGACCGGAAAAGCAGCCCTTAAAGTAAAAGTAAAGTAAGTACATACATATATATACCAAAGGCACATCCCCCAATTTTGGGGGGTAGCCGACATCAACAAGAAACAAAACAAAAAAAGGGTACCTCTACTCTCGACGTTCCTCCAGCCTAACCAGTAAATTAATTAATGAACGAATAATGTTTGAGGCTCAGTTTTTGTAGTTCCACTGTAGTTAAAGTTAAATCAGTTTGATATTTTAGTTTTCATGTTTATATCCGTCTGCTGTTCTTATCATTGTCCTTTCGTAGGAGTATAATTTCATCATGGATGTAACTCGTTCGTTAGAATTCATAACGAGGTGTCGTTAGTTACTGGGAAGTGGCAACCCACCGACAAACTTGAGTTTAGTTTGTTCTGGATTTTAATGATCTAATGTTTGAAGAGTTTGGAATCTAGGATAGTTTTATAAAGTCGAGTCTTCGTTGTTTTAATTGAAGGATTCTTGTTCCTGGTTTATTTTCCTTTTGGTTTCATAGCTTCCCCTTCTGTCTGGTTGGTTTATATTATGTATTTTGGCTTTGCGCTTATGTTACTTTTCTATTTATTTTGTAATTTTTTTTTTCTTTTTGGTTTCTTTTTTTTTTGTTACTTTTCTTTTTCTTTTGTTAGTTTTCTTTTTCTTTTGTTAGTTTTCTTTTTCTTTTGTTACTTTTCTATTTCTTTTGTTACTTTTCTATTTCTTTTGTTATTTTTCTATTTCTTTTGTTAGTTTTCTTTTCCTTTTGGTTTCTTTTTTTTTTTTTTACTTTTCTTTTTCTTTTGTTACTTTTCTTTTTCTTTTGTTACTTTTCTTTTTCTTTTTCATAAGATACAATATTACAATTATGTTACTTTGTTTTCTGTTCCGTTGGATATTTGCAGTATATGTAAATAGTTTGATTTAGTTATTCTTAGTAGCATTTAGTCCAAAGAAAAGAATCATGGAATGTTCAATTGGAGAAAGAATGGAAGGTTGTCGAAGACATTAGTTTGGTTTTGGAAAGAAACGATGGAGATTTTTATCCAGATTATTTGGATTTGGAAAATCTCGGGCCTAAGAAATCTTTATCCAGATATTTTGGAAAATCTTGGGCCTAAGATAGTTATTGGTAAATAATTATACTAAACCACCGAGTTAACTAAATCGTAAATAAGTATTGTGTTAAAAATGTACATCAGAAATTATGAAAATTATCTGAACTTTTATGATGAAACTGCTCCACTGTACGATATATTTTTATTGAGCATTTATATTAATTTTTTTTTAAATATAAAACTTACCTGCTGGTTATATAAGAATAGCTAGTGTCCCTGAGGCCTCGGCAGGGAAAAATCTATTCTTATATAACCAGCGGGTAAGTATATTCAAAAATTTATTTTATTATGAAAATAAAATTTTTAAGTTTATTAATTAATATAAGATATTTATAACTGTTTTACTTGCTATAAATAATTTGTTGAACATTTTATTGTGAATTTTTTCAATACCAAAACTGCTTTTGTTTCTTTACAGATTATTTCTTCTTGTGTGGAATCAGATGTCGCAGAAGGAAGTTCTAAAGTCTCACTCAACTTCAAATGCCGTAGAAGGAAGTTGTAAAATCTCCCTCAACTACAGACCAGCGCTCAAGTCTTCAGCGTCCTTTTAACTCAACCAGGGGAGCCTCCCAGCCTCCGTGCTAGGCCATAGCATATATGCAGTTCAAGAGTCTTCATGGGATTGAATACAAAAATCTTCTATAACTCTAGCATCATTAGTTTTGGTGTTAAGCTTTCAAATATGAAGTTCGAACATATCTGTTTGTGTGTGTATGTATGATAGACATTAGACTTTAGATACATCAGATTCATCATTTATATACATGTTACTATAGTCCATTTCTTTTAGCGATGCATATTTGCACCGACTCGCAGCGGTGCCCTTTTAGCTCAGAATAGTTTTGTGATCGCTGATTGGTTGGAATTGTCTCGTCCAACCAATCAGCGATCCAGAAACTTTTCCGAGCTAAAAGGGCTCCGCTGCGAGTCGGTGCAAATATGCATCGCTAAAAGAAATGGACTATAGTTCCTTGATTTGGAAGTCTGTCTTCCTCTATCTTCTAAGCTTGACACACTTTGTATTATAGTATGGTCGTTCTCTTCACTTTTATATGATAGGATTAGGTCCCTCAAGAGTTCTCTTGCTTGAGGGTATACTCAGGCACACTATTCTATTTATTTCCATATTTCCTTACCTCATTGGAGTACTTTGTATAAGGGCTTATAGGATCCTGCTTTTTCAACTAGGGTTGCAGCTTAGCTAGTGATAATAATAACTGAGATTTTCATTTCATATTAGTTGAAGAAGGGGCTTCATTTTCAGCTAGATTGATTTTAAGTGAAAGTGGGAACATAGACGTGGTTCAGAATTGGAAATGGTTTTATTAGCTACAATTCTTAAGTAAATTTGAATTGATTGGGTAAATGAAGGTGCTTTTCCAACTAGGGTTGTAGCTTAGCTAGTAATAATAATAATGATAGTAATAATAATGCAAAGGAAAGACTGGATACTTGCTTGAGGTACGATCATATAAATACCTGAGTGCTTGGATGATAGAAATGCTATTGAAGATTTTGATATATGATGTAATCAAATCCGTATAATTTTTAAGTAATTTTATTACAGAAGGTCCTCAATTTACAAACTTAATAGGTTCTAAGATGATATATGTAAATTAGATTATTTGTAAGTCAAATTTGATTAAATTTTGTCTTAGGGTAGGATTCACCTAATTCACAGGCCTACGATTTTCAGCTGCAAAAGACAACAAATAGTCCATTAAAGGCCGCTCATGAATGGCAGAGGCAAGGGACACTGACATTGCCCTATCGAGCTGGACAATGCCCTAGAGACTAATCATTTTATATACATCATTGGGGTACTTTGTATAAGGGCTTATAGGATCCTGCTTTTTCAACTAGGGTTGCAGCTTAGCTAGTAATAATAATAATAATAATGATATAATATTTCAGTTCCTTATAAAATAAACATAAGATCCATTTGTTCCTACGTGAAATACAAACTGATCATTTTATATACATATAATCAGTGCCCAAGCCCCCTCTCCACCCAAGCTAGGACCAAGAAGGGCCAAGCAATGGCTGCTGATGACTCACTATTAGATAGACCTATAGGCTCCCCCAAACTCCCCATCCTTAGCTCACAAGAATGGTTACAGCGACCAAAGGAACTAACGAGTTTGAGCGGGACTCACCAGTCAGGATTTCTACCCAAGCTAGGTCAAAGGAGGGCCAGGCAATGGCTGCTGATGACTCACCAACAGATAGACCCATAGGTTCCCCCAAACTCCCCATCCTTAGCTCACAAGAATGGTTACAGCGACCAAAGGAACTAACGAGTTTGAGCGGGACTCACCAGTCAGGATTTCTACCCAAGCTAGGACAAAGGAGGGCCAGGCAATGGCTGCTGATGACTCACCAACAGATAGACCCATAGGTTCCCCCAAACTCCCCATCCTTAGCTCACAAGAATGGTTACAGCGACCAAAGGAACTAACGAGTTTGAGCGGGACTCACCAGTCAGGATTTCTACCCAAGCTAGGACAAAGGAGGGCCAGGCAATGGCTGCTGATGACTCAGCAGCAGATAGACCTATAGGCTCCCCCAAACCTCCCATACTTAGCTCACAAGAATGGTGAGATTGCAGTGATCAAAGGAACTAACGAGTTTGAGCTGGACTCGAATCCCAGCCTGGGGTTCGCCAGTCAGGGACGTTACCGCATCGGCCACCACAATATTATACATTGTTTTATTATGGTATTTCATTATTAGCTTTTGATACAATATCTGATACAGTATTTATATCATTTGGATATGTGTTTAGATCTGAATGTTTGTAATTTGAGGACCTTCTGCTATTGGCTGAATTGCCCAAAACAATTCGAGTCGTTAAGGTTTTGTAAACAACACAAGTGTCAGGAAGTGTTTAAACTTAATATGGATCGTTATGAATCTACTGTTGAAATAAGAGTTTTACTTAAATTCATTTTGGTAAATTTTTATCATTACATTTTGGAGAATTCTTTTTTGTATAGAGTTGATTATTATTTTGTCTGGTTCAACTGATGTAAAGTTAAATTTGTAGTTATCAGGGTAGAAACCTTCTTGACACTTTGTGTTGTTAATTTTTTTTGTGTTAGTTTAGGATTTATATTAGTTATTTAAGGTGTTTATAACTGGCAGATCACATTTTACTTATTGGAGAAGAGGTTTGTGTGAGTGAGTGGGAGTGTGTGCATGTGAATGGATAAATGATATCCTCTTGTATGAGGAGTAGATCCTGAATCAGGTAGAATAAGAAAATGTGCATAGACAATAAGTTTGAGTGTATGCATGTGTATGTGTGAAGTTATATAGTTAATTACCTCACCAAAACTATCTGAGAATCATATACTATTCATTCAAAAGAAGAAAGGCTCAAGTATTATGAGAAATAAAAGAAATGTTTTTGACATAGTGCATGAAAGACACTTTTTTTCTTGCTTGAACGAGGCACAAGGTTAACGAATAATGCCTTGAGTTTATTTATGGCTGCTTTGGTACTATTCGGTTAGCCAAATGAAAAGTGTGCTTGTTTGTATGTGAGTGTGTGTGTACAAAGTACTTTCCTTAGACCTCGACATCAACCGATAACTTCCGCAGTTGAAGAACTCTCCGTTTCTATAGAGAAGCTCCAAATGGGGTCTGCCAGTTATAAACATCGTAGGGTTAATGTTAAGGTTCTATTGCAGCTGTGGTCAAATTTTATTTATTTTAGAAATCTGAATTGTATAAACTTTAAGATTTCTGTGTCGGCCAATATGACCTGCAGTGATTTTCTACGCAGGAATTGTATAAACTTTAGATTTCTGTGTCGGTCATTATGAAGTGCAGTGATTTTCTACACAGGATTCAGTGTCCTTTTAGTTTGCTACACATCAAAACAAGGTTTTCATCTCCACTTTAGGCAAGAGGACAAGTAGATTAATTACTTGCTAAGTAATTTAAATATAGGTTCAGTAACCTTTATTTTTATTTATCTTAGAACAAAGCTGTTTTTTAAAGTAAGATTTGATATTCTGTTCCTTTAAGGTAGAATTTGATATTCTGTAACTTTAAATTCAAATTTAATATGCGGTTCAGAAACCTGTTTTTAGATTTATCACAGAACAAAACTTTTTTTAAAGTAAGACTTAATATTCTTTTCTTTTAAATTAGAATTTGATAATCTGTAACTTTAAATTCAAATTTAATATGCCGTTTAGTAACCTTTTTATTAGATTTATCACAACAAAAAATTTTTTCCAAACTAAAATTTAATATTTTGTTCCTTTAAAGTAGATTTTTATAATCTGTAACTTTAAATTAAAATTTGATATGGAGTTTTTAACTTAAACTTTGAAACGCACATGCATAACTGTTCGTGGAAATAAACAATTCGCAGATTTTAATAGGTATTTAAAGTACAGTATTTAAAGGGGTTTTGACATAGGAAAAATCTATTTTTGGGTGAGATACCCATGTCGTCCTGATGGAAGTTCCCTCCGGCTGCTTCCTACTGTATAATATTTCTGCGATTGATATTATAAGAGAATTACCGTCGGGTATCAAGGGGTTCTAACCCCTGGAACGACTATCCGAAGATGTCGTGTATAAATCAGGGACGTATCCTAAGATAATCTATTGTATTTAGGTAGTTCGTTTGAATTATGTTATAGTATGGCTTCATAGACGTTATGTTGTCATAAGAATAAATATCAGGTTTACTCAAGTCTAGGTTTGTCCTGAGATAAAAACCATTTGATTTGACCACTGCTGCAATAATGTACATTTTATATTTATATATTGTACATCTAAACTTATTATGTACAGTCATTTGATCATTGTAAAAGAGAACTTATTTTTATATGTCTAGATTAATTTCTCTTGATATAAATCTGAACATCCTTCAGCTAATTGATATTTGTGGCTATAGATAGGAATTGTTCGTCTTTTATTAATGATTTAGCTTGAAAAAACTTATCTCGTTTATATAGAATATTGTAGATAAGGTGTTACGGAAATGAAAACTGACGATGTTAGTTTTTCCTTTTGAAAGTTGTAGCAAATCTAGATGATTTAGTGATGTTTCTAGGTTTTGTAGCATATCTAGATCATTTAGTAATGTTTCTAGATTTCTTATCATTATCTGTATCATTTAGTAACGTTTCTAGGTTTCGTAGCTATTTGTAGATATGAATAAGAATCGCCAGTCTTAGGAGAACTCACCTCACCTGTATAGAATATTACAGAAAGTTTCTAAAGGAAAAGAAAACTGTTGAATTTAGTTTTGCCTTCTTAAAGAACCACTTACTGTTAGCGAAGTTGAACAGCCAGGTAGGAACAGTAAAATTAAAAGGAAAGAAAATGATGTAGTTTGTGGTTAAATTTTCACTGCAGAATAAATTTAGTGTCAGATTTAGTTGAATAACTTTTAAGAGTAGTAGTATATAAACAGTTACTGTATAGACTATTTGACAGTATATGGAATATTGTAGGTGTAGGAATTCATTAAGAATCTTACAACAAAAAAGCTGTTGTGTGAGGTGAGGTGAGACTGAGGTTGTAGATGAAGTACTAAGTATTTAGGCATAGAATTCATGCAATCTTCACTGTTAGTTATTCTTACGATACTTCGGAAATATAAAACGAATTATGAGCATGACATTATAGCAACTAAATTCACAAGTTTAAAGAATTGTGTCCTTTACTAATTAGTTTATGAAGTTACTAGGAAATATTCATTTTATTACTATTTGTATATATTCAGATAGGATACTTAGAAACTTGCTAATTGCGATCTAAGATTTATGTCTAAGAGAAATTATTATATCACTGATGTTATGTGAAATTGCTGTTGTATCCAATCTTAAGACAGAGTTCTCTTTCAGACGTAGTCGTAGTAAACTTGGAAATGTTTATAAATAAAGGCAAGTGCCCGCACCCCTAGGGGCTGGCCTTGGAGGACCGATTGGTTGGCGCCAGCGAGCAACCCCCTTCTGTCCCGTCGCCAGAGGCCTCTTGGGAGTCGGAAGCGATCTCGGGGGAACTCCCGCGACAAGTCTGGAGTCGCGCGTCTCTTCGCTTCGCGAGGGAGTGGTCTGGCGTGTGACGACTGTATCCGGTTGCCGGGAGCCATTTTCTGCCACTTGAACAATTTCCATTTTGTAACTCTTAACTGAATTGGGTATGGGGATAGCTTGATAGATTAATCTGAAGATGCTTATAGCCTAAGACTATATTGTTGAGATTTTGTTATTATTGGTAGGGGTTATTTTACATAGCATAATCTTAATTTGCAGAGGTTTTTTGAAATAGCACGCAATTAGATAACGCTGATCTTGAGATGGATTCTGAGTCTTGTAACTCGCTGAATAGTTAAAATATTTCCAGTTTTACTTTGGTTTGTTTGAGCAAAATTACCTCGTACTGTATAAGACTCCCGAGGAAGTGAAAACGGAAATTGAGATGTTTAAAAGATCTTTCAGTTATTTAAGACATCTTTCAAACTCCAATTCATAATTTTTTCAAACTTTTACAGTAAGAATTTCCTCCTTGCTAATATTATATCTGACATAAGATTACGAGGAAAGTGTTGTCAGTATGACAAAGTTTTTTGGTAATTTCCGTAGAGGTTAAAGTTTCTTTTAATCAAATGTTTCTTAAGGTAAATCAATTATGCTCTGTACTTTATTTGCCATAATACAGTTCATATCTATAATGTTTAATTCATTAATTATGAGAACAGAATCATAAGAAAACAAAATGATAAATCATAGTCTTTCTACTATTCTTTGAGAGTAAGATTTTCATAAACAGAATATTTTCTACTGTGAGGATGTCACATTCGCTAAAATATATATCTCGAACGGTACCATCTGTGTTAAGCAAACATTTCTTTGTATTGTACAAATGTATCTATTACTTGTAAAACATTTCTTGATTTTTCTTATAAGTATGTTCTTTTATTTGAGCTGAAAACGAACAGTTTTCGGTGTGTGTTCAATTTTACGCGCAGATTTGTGGATGCAGTATTGCTATTTGTGGTTCTGTGTTATATAACGTGGAATATATTTACATATATATATATCATTGCATTTGAAGAAACACTGAAAAGTCATGAGAATGTGAATATTGAGGTTCATTATCCATAGGGTATTTTTAGTTCTTAAAAGTAACGTGTCCCACTAAAATTTATGGAGGAACTTTATCTACTTTTTTCTTATATTTAGGGTACTAAGTCTTTCAGGAAAAGGAAACAGGATTACTATAACAAATAATTTAGAGAGAGTTCATGAGATTCCATTTCTCAGGTTCAGAGTTTGATGTACACCAACGTTGTCTTGTTTCATAAAATGGCGGAAAAATCAGTTTTTTTGTGGATATTTAATGAGAACTTGATATGCCATCAATGGTGGTATTCGCAATATATTTGCAAATAAGAATATTCTTGGCATTTTATGATGTTTACTATATTGTTAGGCTGGAGGAACGTAGAGAGTAGAGGTCCCCTTTTTTGTTTTTGTTTTGTTTCTTTGTTGATGTCGGCTACCCCCCAAAATTAGGGGAAGTGCCTTTGGTATATGGATGGATGGACTATATTGTGGGCCTTTTTATGTGGATATATGAATCCCACGTAAGCCTTATTAGGCAAGTGATACGGTCTCCAGTTCATATTTGCTACTGAATGCTATAGGTAATATGAAGTGAGTTTCCGTTGTCTTTTTGTCCTTGTCGATGATCTTCTAATATCTCGTTGTTCTTTGCAGTGCATTTTAGATGCTTCGTTAAGTTGAAATTTAACTCTGATGTTTAGGCCAAGGGAATAGTAGAATATGTTTTAGGAGGTTTCTTTAATTCACAGAATTTTCTCTTTACATATTCCTTTTGTTATGCTTTTTATGATGTGAACAGCATACTGGTATTAGCAGTATTTTTCCTTGTGGGTGATTCTTGTTGCTTGGTTCTGTCAAGAGATTCTATTTTAAAGAGTTGAGTAGTCATAAGTCTTTCTATCTTGACTGCAAGGTTAAAATCCTTACCTTTCAAAGAATAGTCAGTAAGGAAACTGTATTTGACTATGAAATCTACTTTAGATTACATGTAATCTACGCCAAAGAATCGTTCTGACGACTTATAAGAATTCCAATGAGGATCTTTTGTTATGATACAGCAACTAATCTTGGTATCAATCACACTGAGATTGTAGGCTTGGTAAGGACTTTTGAAGTTGATTATAATTTTCAGAGATTCTCGTATCATCGCTGCGTATTCTTGGTGATCTGTGATTTTATTTTTTCTCTACAATGTTTTAGAATTCTTCCAGAATGCAAAACTCACTGGCTCACCAGCATTTCCACTTACTGCATAGTCTCTATTACATTTACAGTGCCTCCCAACGGCTAAGATTAATGGCCACACCCCAGTTGCACTAAATACACAGCGTCTGAAGCAATATCAATGTTTGTTTATCGGTTTGAAACATTATCTAGAAAGAAGTATGGGGACCAAGGCATAAATGAAAATGAGCTAATGGAGAAGTTTTTATTATGTAAAGTTTATACCGGTATGTTTCGATAGATAAAATCCCTTTTAGATATTTTTCTTTTAGAATAATAGGTAACCTGACATCTTGAGTTGATCAAAACGCAGTGCTGAAATGAAAGTCTTGTTTAAAAATGAGAGATTTTACTTATAAAGCTTGCATTAGTATTAGCTATATAAACCTACCATAGCATTTATGAGGCAAAGTTTAACGGTGGAAAAGAATCTTGTCGGTGTTACAGATTCTTTTATAATAACCAACAATAAAACTATGGAAAATATGAGATATTTATCCACATTAATGGTAGCTGTTTTCTCAATTTTCTGAGCCAGTATTTTCTTGAGGCAATTTGGCCTTGCCTTAATGACAAAGAATTCAAAAGTAGACGCAGCACTTTGGTTGAATACAAAGGTAAATTATGCAGATGAATTAATATTTTTCTAGTTTTTTAATTATTGTTTTCATTATTCCAAGGAGTTTTGTGTTGTGTAGCCCTGTGACGTTCGTAGTAAACTCAGAAAGTCATGACACATATTGGAATGAATTGTCTTGAGGAAGTTGCTGGAATGATATACTCCTGTGAGTATCATTTGTCTCATTCCCCCGGGGTCCTTTTGATGTTCACCTCGAACATTATAATCTCTTTTGTTTATAAATAAACAGTTATTACCTTTTGAATGGCTTCCATTTTCCTTTCTTAAGGAAGCTTTTAGAAAACTTTTCACTTCACTTAGTCCTGTTCTCCCAATGGAGACTTATTCCTAAACCCATTTTATGCTTGCATTTCCATATTCTGGATCTAATTCTCTTTTAGCCAGAAGAATTGTGTGATACAAGTATTATAATGTCTTTATTTAATGTTCTCACATAAAAAGGAATTATTCCTTTACTATATCTAAGCTTCTGAATCCGTAGTGTTTTCTTTTTCTGTGGTCCAACCATTTTCCTTTTTTGAAGCTTTTAGAAAACTTGTCACTTCACTTAATCCTGTTCTTCCAATGGAGACATTCCTAAACCCAGTTCCTGCTTGCGTTTCAGTGTTCTGGATCTAATTCTCTTTTGGCCAGAAGAATTGTGTGATAAAATTATTCTAATGTCTTTTCTTAATGTTCTTACATGAAAGGAATTATTTCTTTACTATATCTAAGCTTCTGAATCCATATTGGATTTCTTTCTCTGTGGTCCAAAGGATTTAGCAGACCTAAATTCATTAAAATGTGCCCTAATGTTCGACCTGGTCTTATTTAAAGATCGTATTATACGCTGAAATTTACAGTATTTCGTCTTTGCATCTGTAAATCTGCTATGGATTTTAGTCTATTGTATAGAGATTTTTCCATTTGCTAGGATTTATGACATTTCCTTTCATTTGTGGCAATTGAGAGATTTTCCCTTTCGTTTACCATGGAAGTCTTTAAAATTAGTTCGGCTGTTGATGTGATATAAGAGCTTTCTTATGCTCTCCTTTCACCTTGGTTATGGTACCCTAATGGAAGCTGGATTAGGGTTTGAGACCCGCTCAAACTTTATAGCTTCTTGTAGTATCTACAACCTCGCTATACTTGTAAACTAAGAATGGGTGTTTTGGAGAAGCCTATAGGTCCACCTGCTGAGTCCTCATCAGCCATTACCTGGCCCACCCTGGTCCTAGCTTGGAGAAGGCCCTTGGGTGGTGATCATATTTCTATATGGTCAGTCTATAGGTCATTCTTACTAGCTAGGGTATTGTCACAGTCCCTTGTCTCTGCTATTTATGACTGACCTTTAAACCAGCCATTTTTCAAGTGCTGGTTCAAAAATTGTCTTATCAAGGACTGTAATATTGTACTTCTATCTCACTGTCTTTTCTTGATGTCATACTTAAGGTAATGCTGTTTTGTCTAAATACTGTCCCATTGCCATGTATGATATAATCTAGGTTATGTATTCTTTCACACTTGGACATTTTTTCAAGAGCCAATCGATTTCATCAGGTATCATCGTTACCTTTGTCATTAGAAACTTTGTCTCTCCTGTGTTTTGCAAATCTTGATTTGTGTGTTTTTATCCTTTAGAGAAGAAAAGATATTGTTGTATTCATTCACTACATGATAGATTAAAGCAGGATTGTTATCTTGCAGTTTATAAGAAGTAACTATTGGTCACTTTTCAAATTTCAACCATTTGTTCTCACCAGGTTGATTTTTCTGGTTTTAACAGAATACAATTTGGGATCATTAAGATTTTTAATCTTCGTTTGATCCGGGATATACTAGAATTATCTCTCTCTCTCTCTCTCTCTCTCTCTCTCTCTCTCTCTCTCTCTCTCTCTCTCTCTCTCTCTGTCTCGGCACAGTTCAACATGTGTACTCTTACAATGTTTTCTCTCTACTGTAGAAGAAACATTTATTATATGGGCTTAGAATTTTTCTAAACAGGTTGAATTTTCTTTCACTGTACCTGTAACAGTAGCTTTATATTTATGCTTACTGGCACAGACGATGCCCCTCCTTGATTCTTTCAAGTTCTATTCAATATCTTTGCTGAATTCATCCAGGTTTCCATGAACTTCCAAAGTCTTGTATTTCTCCTTGTTCTGACTCACAAGGGTTAATCTGTACCTTACTTTGTTTATTGTGGATATCAGGACATTTGTATTTCTCTTTGTTCTGACTCACAAGGATTAAGTTGTACCTTACTTTGTTTATTGTGGATATCAGGACATTTGTATTTCTCCTTGTTCTGACCCACAAGGATAAGCTGTACCTTACTTTGTTTATTGTGGATATCAACTGTTTCGTCTTTCAATTGCTAGGGTCACAGCGAACCTATAAATCTCTCTTGCATTTCATCATCTCTGTAATCATGTTTAGAAACCAGCTTACTTGAATATTTGATCTTTGCCTAACTGAGAAAGTCAGTTTTGGTTTATGATTACTTGTGAATACCACTTTGCATTTGGGACTGAGATCTTTATTAAAAGTTCTTTATTCTCAGTATAATTTACATATAGATTAGATTCTAGTTTAGTTAGTATTCGTGTCTGAATTATGGACTCTATATTAACTGGTCTGTCTTAGTATGTATGAAATCTTTCATTTTGAAGATTGGCAAAAGTGGTAGTACTGTAGTATAATCTTATAAGTCTTGTCCTGGCTATTACCCAGGAACCAGAAAGAAGATTTATGGATTGGGCAAAACAGGTTTTTTTTTTGTTTGTTAGTCCATCCAAGTTCTGGTCAAGTATTGTGGTGGATAGAAGGTGTTTTCTTTGAGGCAAAGGAGTATAATGATGTGGACTCCTGCTTCAGAGGTACTTGGACACTTAAGGAAGTAATTCGTGAAGTTTAATCATACTATATGCTGGTATGCTGGTTCTATGCTCTTTATTTGTCAGTTGCAAGGATAGCATTGTTACTGTTCCTTGCCTCTGTTATTAATGAGCAACCTTTAAGTAGACTGATATAGTCCTTGACCATCATATTTAATGATGGATTACTATCCATCCTAATACAGTATGTCGCTCAGCCTTTCTATTTTCACTGCCTGTGCCGCTAGCTAGGTCATGTAGGCTAATGTCTGCTTGCCGCTGGGAAACTTTTGTCAAGATGATATCTTAATGATTGTGCTCGAGTCCTCGAAGGCTACTCTTGTGCTAGTCTGGCTACAAGTGGGTCTCTATTCAAATGCAGACATCAGTTTATTGTATTTGATTAGTCTGTGATACACTGTCTTTAGTTGAGAGATGGTCTGGCAATGAAGATCCTTGTTCTGTCTTTTAATGTTTTTTCAATCTCTTCATTTATGATAAATCAGAGTTCATAGTTATTCCATAGTAGATATTGTTTCTACTCC
This sequence comes from Palaemon carinicauda, assembly GCF_036898095.1. NCBI lineage: Eukaryota > Metazoa > Arthropoda > Malacostraca > Decapoda > Palaemonidae > Palaemon > Palaemon carinicauda. The sequence goes on from NC_090756.1 coordinate 26,575,610, forward strand.
CAAATAGGGAGGTACCATAGTAGACTTTTTTTCTACTCTAAATGGGGAGGTTCTATAATTTAGATGATGTTTTGTTTCCTCGTTTGATTACTATTGTCTCGATGAGATACACACTTTATATTTTCCATCAGTCATGGTTGGATCCCATTTTGTTTCAAAATGGGACTTCTGAGCACTCAAGCCAACTGCTTCTTTTCTGCAAGCATTAAAAGCTGAAAATTGCACTACTTTCTTTTTAACTTGGTTGAATAAGAAGGGGCTGACAACTTCTTGTGGTACATTTAAGCAGTTGGATGAGAATTTATTGTTAGATTTTAAGTGTGATTACTAGGTTGTGTGTTTGCACTTTTGTTTCTGAATGCATTCCAGACCTAGATTAGTCATCAGTTACTTGTTCTTGAGTGTTGTTTTGACAGCTGCTTTCACTAAGAATTATGATGGCATACTATGTAGTCTGCTTCATCAGTGACAATTTCGACTGATGCGTTTGTGCAGTAGGTGGCAGGGTCTTGTTTGATTGTAAGTCTCTCATGTATTTTTTAATATCTGCAGGATAAAGTACTAGCTCTTGTTCACAAGTATTGTGTTGTAGTTGACTGCCCTGGGACTTATTCCCCTCCTGTTTGCATTATTGGTGAGATATGTTTGCAAGAGTGGCTGTTGGGATATTTTGCCGTCCCTCAATCTATCTCTAGAAAGATCTGCATCTAATACCCCAAGTAGAGTGATAGCCCTTGATCTTATCAAGTAATGTACTCCTGTCCATCTTTAATAGTTGGTTCTTGGTCTCTATTTCTCTAAATTTGGCTATCTTAGTCCACTTTTTATAGTCTGCTCATGGTCACTATATCTCTGATGTTGGTTATGTTAATTAGAGCTCATAGGTTGGTGTGTCTGCTGCAAGGGAAGCTTAGCGACTTCGTTATTCTAGATAGTTACCTCTTCTCTTCATAGGCTGCTTATGCAAGGGTTTAGCTTCCTCAAACTGCATCTGTGTATTCAAATATTGATCTTATTTATTATACATGGAAGGTCTGATGTACTGGTTATCTCATTCTTATACTCATTCTTTCGAAGCTCCGTAATTTGGATGATTGATGAATAGATATTTGATTACCAATACCTTGGTTACTTTGGTGTTTTGTACGTTTTTGTCATAGTCATGACCCTTTGAGTTTCAACCTGCGGTTTTCAAATACCAATGCAATCTACTTCTCACCATCTGCGAGTATGACAGAAGTAGAAAGGAGTTAGGTTTTCTTGAATACTAAGAATAGACTGAAGATGTCCCATTGCACTTTGCAGGTCGAGTCAGACTTTTTGTCCTCTTCTTAGCATAGTTGTCAGTCTAAGCTCTTGGGACTTGGGTTACTCAATGCATCAGGTACTTATCTGTTGCTTTTCCTTGAGTGCTGGTAGTTATTTGTATTGCCCTTAAGTTTTTTATGGCTGGAGTACAAAAAGATGGATGTATTTATATACCCAGCAGGTTGTTTTTATCCTCATAGACTTCACTTGTGTTGAAAAGGGAATATGTTTCGTTTAAGATTAACTCCTTGGTATGTAAGGTAGTCTTTGTATCAGTGACAAGTGTTTCAGTTTATTTTGCTGGTAAGCTTTGTATGATGTTACATCATTGTAGGGCAAGCTATAAGCTCTTGATTTAACACCTAATAAGCTTGAATATCATAATAGTACCGATACTAGAGGTATTGAATCATATAGTTTGGGACACATCTTTAGTTCCACTAGATATTATCCTGGTATAAGAAATTGTACTTGAAGTAACTCCATACTTTAATGGACTTGGGACTTTTACCTATACTAGAAATGTCTGAACGATAATGATGTTCGATTCGTATTCAGGTGGCTTTTCAGTGTTGATAATGATGCAATGATATATTATAGATGTATTTCAGGTTGTATAGCACAAAGACCACACGCAGCAGTACTGTATTCCATAAATCATGTGTTTAATTGAACAAACACTGTTTGTTTTCAGAGCAAATAAAAGACATATATTGGAAAGATGAGAAATATTTTATGGTAATCAGATAACTTTTTGTGTTATGAAGAAACGTTTGCTTGACACCGATGGTAATATTCAAGATATTGTCATACTTTGGTGAATTTTTACATTATAGTTGAACTTATTCTGCTTATGAAAGTATTGTTACTCTAAGAGAATTGTAGAATAACTATGGTTATATCACATTTTCCTTTAAGATTATGTTATCATAGCAGAGCTAAGCATTTGATTATGTACTATGTTATGGTCTTTTAAGATACATAGCTAAATTGATTTACCTTAATAAACATCAGATTGAAAGAAAAGTCTTTAATTTCTATGGTTTTCCAAAGTACCTGTCTTAATGCAACATTGTATGTTAATCTTTGTTAGTTATAATGTTAGTAATGGATGCGTTTTGACTGGCAAAAGTTTAGAGAATTTTGAATGGAGTAAAAGACCTTTTATCACTGAATGAGTTTTTAAATATCTCTATTCCAGTTGCTTCAACTGGAGTCAGAATTATACAGCACAAGATAACCTTGCTTCAAGTTAACAAAGTGGAATTGTAAAGTTTGCCTATTCACTAAGTTATAACAGATTAAGAATTTTTTCTAAGTCAGTGTTTCATTTGATTGTATGACATTTCAAAACCTCTAAAATTTGGTTATGCCTTGTAATATAACTCCTACCAATATGACAAACTCTCAACACCAGTCTTGGGGTATTAACATCCTTAGAGTTTTTGAGCTTATCTTTATACCCAGTTCAAGAGTTACCAAATGGAGATTATCCAAATGACACAAAATGGCTTCCGATTATCGGATGCAGTTGTCGCATGCCAGACTACTCCCTCGCGAAGCGTAGGGACTCACGACTCCAGACTTGCCGCGGGAGTTCCCCCGGGATCGTTTCTTACTCTCATTTGGTCTCTGGTGGCAGGACAGAAGGGCAAAAAGCTCATTGGTTAGCTGCCAACTCAGTCCTTCAAGGTCAGCCCCTATTTTGGGGGGGACACTAATATACACAATTGTAAAAAAAAATAAAAAAAAAAAATTTTGGTAAATAAAATAAGGTTTAAATCTTAAAAAGTTTTATTTTATTCTTGAAAAATCATATATACATTTTTTATAGTTTTTTCAGTTTACAAGAGTTGTACATTAAATAAATCATATACCTTTTTCTATATATTCAAAACTTCGTAATGTCAAAGCTTATTTTCTCTTAATCAGGGGAAACAACTCTCATATAAGGGTCAAAATTTATATCTGGTTATCAATGTAAATGTGACAGGATTCTCATGTTAAATGCAAAGTCAAGATCACAGTTAATGCATATAAGCAAGCAGATACGTATCCTATATATATGCAATTATAGTAAAGACAAAATAATTAACCAAGATCTTTTTTTAACTTTATCACAAGACTTGTCACCGATACATTTTCTAACGGACGATTTTTATGGTCATTTTTAACGTATCGGCAACGTGTCTCGTGATAGAGGAACTTTGAAATCTTGATTATCTCTATTATATCTTTACTATCATCACACAGACGTAGGATTAGTAATAGCCTACTTCATGTATTAACTGTGATCTTGACTTTGCATTCAACATGAGAACTCTGTCACCTATACTGTACATTGATAACCAGACAGAAATTTTTACCCTTGTTTAGGAGTCCAGTTTTCCCCTGATCAAATTTACTGAAAAACAATTAATATTTTAGCAGCCTTTTAGACAAAATTGACTGATACTAGGTAACATTTTTAAATCAAGCCAAATTTAACTTAATTACTTTAAACCTTTTACCTAAATAGACATACTTTCAATAATCTATATTCATGATTATGCTGCTACTGCTTTTAAAGTTGATTACTAAAACAGGGTATGCATGGTTGTTCAAAATCTACCTCTTGTGGATTCTTACAAAATACAATAGTTCTTCACTTTACATGATATTTCAACATTTTAGTTGGATAAGAAATTGCTCATGAAAGGAAATATAAAGATAATGTAGATGATGGCATTTTTATGCATGTTTTCAAAGATTAAATATACTCAAGGACTTACAAATTGCTTAAAAAGTTTTGACTATTATTTAATTTGAAAAATATACTTGAAAGTATTCATTTATCATTCTTTTCTCAGAAAATTAACTAATATTTACATTGGGATTTTTAAGAGTCCAAAGAAAGGGTCTTTATTTAATCACTTCATGAACCTATAAAACTAAGAATAATTCACAACACTAAGAAACTGGTCTGTTTATGGCAATTTATAAATAAAAAATGTATTCAGCTTTTTCAAGATTTTCTAGGCTTTACAGAACTATTTAATTTTCAAGGATAAGGCAAAGATATTTCTACTTCAAACACCATATGGTTTTACTTAAAGATATTAACAAGTGGCCAACAGAATATAGTTGACGAATTTTACTTAGCTCAAATGAAAAAGCAAATGATAATTATGAATAACTGATATATGGCACACTAATGAAATTCTTTTTTATTGTATGATAAACTTACAATATTTGGATTAAAATTTACCCATGACAAATAAATCTGATTATCTACGGACAAAAACCTGAAGGGGACTAGACTTTACTTCAAAATGAAATCATTTGAAAACATGCATTTTTATAAAATGCCAAAAATACACCTTTAGAAATAAGAAAAACCAACAATTAGGCATGCACAAACTCAATTTTCTATAATAAACCTTTTTATTTCACTTGCATTTGCGAGAAAGTTGGCAAAGAAATCAGATCATTTAAAGAAAATGGATTGTCAAAGTCAAGTAGTGCAATTTAATACTGTATAGTACTCTAATAGCATATTACCTAAGCATTAATCAAAGTCAAGCTGAAACTACGAAAATTATTCAAAACAACTTCTTAGGGAACAGTTGCAAGTCTGCCATACTTTACAATAATGAAGCACCCTGCAAGCTATTGTCTAAAACTTTTAGTTGCTAATTCCTGACTATAGCTGTGTCTATATATCTTTTCCACAGACCACAATCTAATACAATAAAGTCCTTTGCATAAACACCACAAAAAGCCAAACGAGATTCTAAAAAGGACTAGAAAGACGCAGAAATTTAGCTCATTCAACCTTGACACCTCTAACCTAATGAGCTACTTCACAAAGCCATAACCGTTCTAAATACTCTAGGACACTGAAATTAAACTATACATAACCTTATCTGCTAGAAATTGGCCTTCTATAAATGCTGGCTGTGTTGACATGGGTCAGCAACATTAAAAAATTATTGCCCTCAGTACCAAGCACATCTGTGGTGGAATTGTGGGAGGTTGGGCTGTGGCACCCTAGCAGTACCAGCTGAACTCGGCCGAGTCCCTGGTTAGGCTGGAGGAACGTAGAGAGTAGTCCCCTTTTTGTTTTGTTTCTTTGTTGATGTCGGCTACCCCCCAAAATTGGGGGAAGTGCCTTGGTATATGGATGGACCAAGCACACACTCAAAGGGCACTGTTGAATACTGTACCATTAGATAAAACTAAACCAACATAAGGAGTCTATACTATTATTCAAATGACTTAGTTCTGACTAGAAAATAAAACTATCTTATCCTAAAACTGCAATAAAATCCTTTACAAGCTTTAAGGTTACACCTAGCTTGACTACTAGGGCAAATTTTTAATGAGATTCACTGCAAACAGCTCCAGGCCACCAAAGGAGGACAATTATTTTAAACTGGCTTGAAACTAAACTCTCTCAACCACATAACTGACAAGATTGCATATCTCTAACCATATTAACCAAAATAACCCAAATGACTATTTAACAACAAAATTTTAAAACTAACTTTTATTCTACCCAACTCTAAAAAACCAGTCCTTCAATAGGAGTATTACTTTGACAATTCTAGAATGGTCGTTTAAACTTCTATCATGGTAGATATCATCGCTGGCAGGTGAAGAGTAGGCCTTCCCCCCTTGCCATCTAGTGACCTTCACTTAGACTTTTAACCTATGACTTTCTGGGTGGCTGAGTCAGGCAGTGTAACATACATGAATACAGACCCTCATCCTTTAATAGGAGACTTATCCTACTGAGGGAGAAGTCCCTATAACCAAAGTGGATGATTTACAAATCCAGGAAATATGCCAAAGCACTTTAGTCCTATGGGGGAAGGAAATATGACGATTCCTGTCAACCTCAGGTCAAAGATGTCACAGGCGTTAGCTAGGGACCTACCAGGAGACAGGTAGGTGTTAATTGAAGAGTATATATCCATAAGGATTTTTTTGAATGCATGATCATTTTGAGAAATGGATTTCTACCCTCCCATTGTCTGGGAGGATGGCAAGATACCTCCATACAAAATGAAACTTCTCCATTTCAATACATGGGAAGGAAAAAATGGCCACATTCTCACCTCAACTCCACGACTTCCACTTCAAGTGCTACCTTAGACCAGATACTTTTTGTTCTGTGTGGGAGCCATGTCCAGTAGCTACCACAGAACCAAGGATAAGATTATCCAGGGTAGTGGGCAATGAAGGTAGTCTTGCCATACCAGACTTCTATCTTTAGGACTAGCACCAATGACAGGTTCATCCTTAAGGTGTACGAGTCAAAAGGCAGTAATATTCTGGGATATCTTTTTTACCGTTTCGGTGCAAGAAACGGTTGTCGTTGTCCTCATAGGACAGAAAAGTTGATCAACCTGACCCTACTTATAAAGAAGACCAATGACTTAAATCTGGACCTGTGTAGAGAAAATCTGCTCAGACACAAATCCAGATCAAAGGAGAAGGCCTTCCTCCATTTGAGAAGGACTTGCGACAGACAAAATGTCAGGGTATGTTTTGTAATGGGGAGGCCAAGGCTTGGTAGTAGTCTTGGTATCAGACCCTATCTGATGCCCCATTGTGGGCTCCTGCAGGGTCCGAGTGAGAAACCCAAGACTCAAGTGACGTCCCAAAAGGGATTTTGAATTCTTAAAGAGGAAAGGCTGTTTGGAGCTGCTACTGAGCAAAGGCTGAACCTCTGAAGGAGAAGAGTACAAAGTCTATAAATTAAAATCTGGTTAAAGGGCAAGTGTCAGCCTTTTCCCACTGTCCCTTGAGGGAGGAAGATGGGAAGAACCGTAATCCACTGTAGAGAGGCTAGAAAAGTATGCCTTCTTTGATGTCCTGAACTAAAAAAGATGGGTAGATCTTCCTGTACTTTGAAGATCAATAGCTAATCCAGATACCAATTAGTGTGGCACTTGAATGCTGCCAGTTATCCTGAGACAGATATAATCGGCAGACTGTTGAGCAATCGGTAAACCAGGTAAATAGGCTGAAAGGCTAAGGGAAACATTACTTGGTCAGCGAACGGAATGGGGAGATCCCACATGGAGAAAGCATGGACGAACGAGTGTTCATTGGTCTCCTTCAATGACTAAATTGTCTTTGGCTCTCCAAGAATAATGGAGTACTAAATATGTTAGCTTTTGCAAAGCAAACGAGATATCGTACCAGTGGCATAAGATTGGACCTAAGTCACCAGATCCAATACATATCACATGAACGAGTGTGGGAACATCTCAAGGCCTGGACCGGTCATCGAGCATGGGAAGATCTACAGTAGGTCGTAGGACAGTCTTGGCATGCTGAAGCTCTTGGGCGTCGAAAGACCTTTGGAATGGTGGTGCTACGAAGGAACAAATTTCCCTGGTGACTTGAATGCAAGTTCTGATCATGAGGGACCTGACTATGGGGAGGAGCAAACACAAGACGACTTATCACAAGGAGCAAACACAATTGAAACTTTCTCAAGAAGGCAAAACACAAAGGGAAAGACCCATAGGAAAACATGGAGCTCGTGAAAGATCTTGTAGGCCATACAAGTTATGGGAATATAATGAAACAGAAGCCCAAAAGTCTGTGACCAAACAGTCACAGAAGAACATGTGGGAAGTCTAGTTGTCAGGAGTACGACAAGCACGTGTCAAATTGATCAAGCAGTAACAGTCACACAGCGACCGCTCGAGCATGGAGACTGGCGGCGATATGGACTGAAGGGCATGGATTCTTTGAGCTGTAGTGAATGTGCTTGTGGAGAGCAACTGACTTCTTGCCTTGCGTGCGAGGCTAAAATATCCTCGGATCCTCTTCCTTGTTGTTTGTAACAGCATGATACTACTTCCTAGAGTGATAGTTCTTTGCACAATCGTGTCTTGGAACGAGATGACACACAGGTAGCAATGTGCCAACACTATCCCCAATGATAAGTTCTAAGCAATCACCACTTCTCTCTCCTGACAAAGAAAGAGATAAATGTTTAGGAAGGGGTTAAGAAGAGTAGCATTTTGAATCCAGACCAACAGCGCATGTGCTCATTTCTATGTGAGGTGCTCTTGCCAATGTTTCTTTACTCAATGGGGCAACTTTTGGTACCTACTCCACATGCCATGAGAACAAGTACTGGTAAGAGTGTAAGTCAGAGTACCCAGGCACCTTCTAAGAGTTGCATGCTGAGATTTCTTACTGCAAGGAACAACACTTGATGCACTTCTATGATGACATGGTGAAGAGGCAGGTGACAAGGAAAAGTTATGCAAACCTTGGACTATACTCTTGCTGGGAAAGCTACCTAAACAGCACAACCACGTGAAAAGTCCTTGGCACCTTTCTAGGGTCAGTTAGACACTGGAGGATAGAAGAGAGGTAGAGCCCTTCCCTTTCACATTCGGTTGACAACAAAAACTTTATCCAACGGCGCACCAGCGATATCTAAGGAAACCTAATTTCCCTAAGGTCATATTGAAGGATAGAACAGCAACAGAATTGCTGCCTGGCTGGAGAAAGTACCCTGGATAATGGCAGGTACCACCAAAAACTCGCTCACATTTATAGTTATCAGGAAACACTGTATCCTCAGCTTCTTCCATTGAAAATCCCTTGAATATGAGGATCCAATCAGAAGGTAGAAGATTAAAAATGTTAGACAGCAGAGTAGCACCTCTAGTACTAAACTGCAGCCAAAGACAAATTGAAAACTGCTCTACCTGGAGAGTGGACGGGGCCTACCCTCCAACTGCCAGCAATTATGTCTACCTCGATAAAAGTTTAAATCATCATTCCAGCTTCGCTGATAGCATACTCCTATGAAAGATCTCTAGTTTGTATTTGTGTAAGAACAAATGCATAAGTATACTAAAATGTTAAGTGTTTATATGAAAATTTACTCTGCAATAAACTAAGCCGAATGTGCGACATTTTACTTTATTAGAGAGAGAGAGAGAGAGAGAGAGAGAGAGAGAGAGAGAGAGAGAGAGAGAGAGAGAGAGAGAGAGAGAGAGAGAGAGAGAGAGAGAGAGAGAGAGAGAGAGAGAGAGAGAGAATATATTACGAAGTCAAACAACCTTTTGGTAGTACATTAGTAGTCTTTAACTCTTTCAACATATATAAAATAACTTTTTCATTGTTTTACACACACTAAGAACAGTAATATTAACCTTATCGTGAAGTTCTCTTCAGAATATCTTTATGAGCAATTTCTTCCCGAACAGACACAGGACAAGACATTCGGTAATTTCAAGAAAGCAAAGTAAAATGTGATTATCTAGAAATGATGCATAAAAAATTTCAGCCACTACAGTCAAGTTTGAATACATACTGCAACATACAGAAGTTCCAAATACGTAGGTTCAATTGCAAAGTTTACCCAAAAACATAAACAATAACTCCTACTTTATCATAGATGCATTAAACATTCGTGTAGGCAAAATTTCAATACATATACAAGTGAGGTTTACAGATTACATTACCAAATGTAAAAAAATATTGAATTTACCAATAACCCTTTTGCTAAAAAATCAGGTCTTGGAAACCACATGAGTAAACATTATTTCATCTAAATATTCTTAATATTTAGTCCTTTGAAAGCTTTTTGTATTTTGAAACAAAAAGGTAATCGCTTATTGGCATGTTACACTCAATATTTAGTCATTTGAAAACTTTCTTTGCAATCAAAAGAAAAAAAAAAAAAGTTATTTCCTAGTGTTTTACATTTAGTATTTAGGCATTTGAAAACTTTCTTTGCAATTGAAAAGAACGTAATCTCTTGGTTTGTTACTCTCAATATTTCATCATTTTGACATGATACTGTTAAACTAAATTTATTTAGATATTGGTTATTAGTTAACACTTTTACCCCCAGGTTCTTTGGAAATTTCCAACCATTAACCCCCAAGGGGTTATTTTTTTCCCAGCACATTTTGCAGTATATTTTTTTTTTAAATTGCTCTAACAGCCTTAATTTTTGTCATAGAGAGGTCAGGTTGGTCTCATTCTCTTGGAAAATGCCTGAATTTTCTCAAAAAATTATCAAAAATATGAAAAAAAAAAATTTTATAGCATTTTTTTTGCAAGGACGTACCGGTGCGTCCATGGGGGTAAATGGATGGCTTTTGTGAAACGTACCAGTACGTCCTTTGGGGGTAAAAGGGTTAACTGAATATCTACAATTACAGTGACAATATAGAGTAACTACATATCTATAAGCATAAATATAATTAGTGATAACAGAGTAGGTTTTTGACAATGTATCAATATTGATGGTAGTTTACTAAATAAAGGCTCAGAATATAGACTATATATACTAGAATCTATAATATCTTTTGGGAAAACAAGTGCTTCTATAACTTGTACTACAACAGTGAGACGATACTCTCTTCCCTGGATCTAATATTTGAAAAGTCAGCTATTTCAAGTACCACATCACTCAGGAGCCTCAAAAAAATTAGTATTTACTTCCAAAAAAAATCTATCTATAAATATACTTATTAAAAACTATCTTCTACAATAAATACTAACTCATTTGATTCTCTCATACTAACAATTCTTCATGTGTTGCATATTAACCCTTTTACCCCCAGGGTGTTTGGAAATTTCCAACCCTTAACCCCCAGGGGGTTATTTTTTTCCCAGCACATTTTTTTTAAATTGCTCTAAAAGCCTTAATTTCTGTCATAGAGAGGTCAGGTTGGTCTCATTCTCTTGGAAAATGCCTGAATTTTCTCAAAAAATTATCAAAAATATGAAAAAAATAATTTTTATAGCATTTTTTTGCAAGGACGTACCGGTACGTCCACGGGGGTAAAGGGATGGGTTTTGTGAAACGTACCAGTACTTCCTTTGAGGGTGAAAGGGTTAAACATTTCCCAATACATTAATCGACACTAACTTATGCTTTCATCTACACAAAATTCTATTGTTGAAAGCAAAATACATCATGATACTTTTGTCCACATAAATAATTCCTATAGTCTAAATCTGGACTCTCAAGCCTGACATGAAAGGTTAACGCCTATTTAAATCAAAATTGAACATTTAAGACTTAAAACTTTGATAAACAAAAACATATAAAAAGTTTCCTTAAACTTAAAGATTGGTTTGGTAAACTGATATAATCTCTGTTGTCTAGCGATCACTTCATCCATGAAATTACCTATAGAACTCAACATATCCCTAGTTTGAAAATAAATTATATTTGTTAAACTTCTTTCCAAAACAATATTCTACCCAAAATACTTAAGTATACTTCCAGAATTTATTAGACTTCAACTACAACAGCCCCTTTCTATATACTACACAAGAACTAAATTTTATCTTTTATGTCAGTACTGTATTCTATAAAACAAATTTACATTCTTTTTCTTGAACCTTTTAAACTTATTTTCCATTGAATTCTCCCCTCATCTATTCATGACTTCACTTGGAAACGGCCTCCCACTGAAAAATATTACTCTGTTCAAATAAATTTTTCTTAATCACATATAAAATTTATATTACGAAGCACAGGGATCAGAAACATGGCCGATGGTATAGAAAAATGTTAAGACCTTTAAAAAATGGCTCAAAATGCCAAGCTTCATTCCTGTAATAAGGTAAGGTGATCATATTACATACCAACAAACTGGGGGGAAAACATCGCGTTAAAAGTGTCAAGGAAAAAAGGGAAGAGAACACAACAGCGAGATGGTCAGGGCTCGGAATGAAAAGGGTTGAGAGAGAACTTGTCAGCGAAGCAGTAGATGAATAAATTGATATATAAAAATGAAGAAATAAAACCAGGAGGGTCCAAAAAATTCATAGAAAATAAAAGAGAGTAGGCATGTGTTTAAGAAGACTTTACAGAACAAAAGTGATGGGTGAGAGAACTAATTTTTTAAGAGGAAAGTCAACAACTATGATATAAAATGTTCCTAATTTTGTTCAATGAATTACCCATACATAGTTTCAAGTTCCAAAAAGTAATCACTAGTTATGGCTATTGCATATATAGCTATCTGTACTATAAAAGAAAATTTATTCATTTTTCAGTCGACCAGTAATGTGTAAGTGCTCATGCGAGACATTTAGATTGTAACAGTAACATTATTATTAATACAGGTACTATTATTATCATAAGTATTATTGACTTCATCATTATTGGATTAATCATAGGTATAAAATTACATTACTGAAATTGTGCTAACTGCTGTGTCTAGCTTAAGATTTGCATATCTAAACTATAGGCACTAAATTTACCATAAATACTATGTAAAAAACAGTATACATAATTAAACGGAAAAGAAATGTCATTTTATTGCCTTAATATTAACTAGTAAATATGGATAAATATGGAACAAAAAAGCCCATTTTAATCATAAATAACTGTTTGCAATATTTTGAATAAACTGTGTATTTCCTACACTGTTTTGACATTTTTTTTTTGTCCTGTAGAAATGGATAAGAATATTTTTAAGAAGAATGAAATGCAAAGTCGACAGATGATATGTAAACCGAATGTTGAAATAAATCAGAAATTCCCAACATGAAAATTTAGTCAAGATGAACTGGAAAAAAAAAACGACCTATCTTGAAACAGATTCTCTGAAAGTCACATGAATATTGCTAGCTAGTATTCAAACTAACTAGCAGTTTTTGTTCAATTTTGTCTATTAGCAATCTTGTGGAGTTTTGAATTAAAATTTTTGGATAGAAATTTCAAAAGTTCCTTTTTATGTAAAGAGCTACGCATATACTCAATGGGATAAAGGAGGGGAGTTAGCTGTGAAAATGACAAACAATAACTGAAAACTATCAGCTGTCAACTTCTGTCAAAAGGACTGAAAATTATGAAGCTGGTGGTCACGAACTTGAAACATTAATATTCAATATAAAGATCTTGAAAGATATCTCTTTTATAGATTCTTGAATAGCTTAAAATTAGTCAATTTTGCATTTTAAAATGTATATAATGTAGTCCTATTATTCTTATTATTACTTGCTACCCTAGTTGGAAAAGCAGGATGATATAAGCCGAAGGGTTCTAACAGGGAAAATAGCCCAGTGAGGAAACGAAATAGGGAAAACTAGAAGTGACGTTTAAGAACAATAGCAAAATAAATCTTTTGTATATAACTATAAAACTTGAAAAAAAATAAGATAAAAACTTCAAAAAAACCAGAGGAAGAGAAACGAGGTAGAATAGTGAGGCTGAGTGTGCCCTCAAGCATGAGATCTCTAATCTAAGACAGCGGAAGACACTGGTACAGAGCCTATGTCACTACCCAAAACTAGAGAACAATGCTGTATACAGAAAAAATTGTTAGAGTTGCACAATAAAAAGAATAAAAAAGAAATATTATATCTATGTGGCATGATTACACTCCTACAGAAATACATAAATTGAAAAATCATGAAATAATTGTACCAAAAATATTAAAGTATCATTTGTCACAAGGCGGCACTTTACACTTTTTTCCCTAACCACCACTAGGGGTTAGACATGTGTGACTTATACATGAAGACGCGTTTGGTGCTTCAGCAAATCTTGAAAGAACTTAAAACTTCAAGAAGCAGATCTTGTATTCTATTCTGGTCTTGCAAAAAAACTTGTTGACTCTTGAGCCGCCTTTCAGACAAAACTTGTCACATAATTCGTCGACGAACTTGAAAGAAAATCTTCTGGGCTCAAAGCCTTTTCATGATTTGCTGGCTTGGGGCAGTCACCTGAAAATTGCATTGGAGTGAATTCAGATGTACTAAATTACAGCAATGATAACGTAATTAGATATAAATTATTTTAAAACATCTAGACCTTCATAAGTGAGGGCCCAATACATTTTTTCCCACGTAAGAGATTTGTAAGACAGAAAAGTTCCAACTAATATCAAATAACAGCAACATAACTGTAATTGGGATACCCTTAATAATTTTAAAATAAATTTTATACATTTAAAAGTGCTGTATCCAATATTTCCCCATACAAGTGTTTGAGAGGCTAAAAAGTTCTGACTAATATCACATTAATTGTAAGGTTAATGCTTTCAACACCCAAGACATTGAAGCTAAAACTGAAAAAGGTTTATTCAAGTCTTAGAAGACAATAATGCTGTTTTTGACTTAAATTGATAAAGAAATTTATTTTAACTTCGCTTACACAACGCTAAGTTTAAATTTGATAACTTCATGAAAATAAGATTGAAAAGAATACTGTTTAAATTCAAGTCTTGCCAAGGAGACTGGTAAATATCATGAGACTGTCGAGGACCTAAAAAGGACCAATTCTTGAATTGAATATGACAAATTCGTAGGTAATTTGTATTTTTCCTAACTATACAAACCTTAGATATTTAATATGGGTAATTACTTTCGGCGTAGCTGAAATGACGAGCCATTACAATTTTAACGAGGGTTTACTACCCACTCGCGTAGCTAGCTACCCCTCCCCCCTGACACACCTGTGATTAGCTCACTTTGCTTAGAGGTAGGACTTCCCGGGGGACAGGGCTGGCGGGCAAGTTTGATTAAATAGCTAAGGTTTGTATGGTTAGGAAAAATACAAATTATCTATGAATGTCATTTGTTCCGTAACCGAAATACAAACCACGCTATTTAATATGGATGACTTAACCCTTAGGTAGGGTGATAAGTCCCAGCCGTTACTGGCTTTTGGCTTTTTGCCCGTGGACTCAGTATCTGAGTGTGTCAGTGCTCAAGATAAGGAGTCCCTGCACCTCGCAAGTGTCTTGCTCTGCAAGGACCGTGGCCTACGTAAGCTTGTGTGTGAAGGAATGAAGTGGGACTCGTCTTAGGAAGTTGACCCGAAGTCCTTTAGATGGAATTCTAAGATAGGACGTTCCCAATACCACCTCGTAAGGGTATGGGGACGTGACAGTATTATCTTAATACTAGGAACACAAGGAAACATGGTTTACCTGCAGTGGTTTGAGGTCGGCTGTGCAGAGAACCCAGGATGCTGCTTTCCCCGAGAGGGGAGAATGAAGAAAAGAATAAGGGCCAGGCATACCTTTTCATTCATGCAGACTAAAACCAGGTAACAATGCCCTCAACCCTCTGCTACTTTTCCATTAAGGAGCCTGAGGTTTAAACCCGCTGTTGTGCAGCCACCACAGGGCCGATAGAGAACGTATCGAGCCTCATATGGGTCACGTCTTACAGGTAGTGAGCTGTGAAGGTCGTTTGACGCTTCCAAACCCCTGCTTGTAAAACCTGCGTCACTGAGTAATTCTTCTTGAATGCCAGGGACGTAGCAATGCCTCTGAGATGTGCTCTAGGGCGACGTGACGGAGGAGGGTCGGGATTCAGGGAATGATGGATAACCCTGCGAATCCACGCTGAGATTGTATTCTTAGTGACCCTCCTCTTCGTCCTTCCTGTGCTCACGAACCATGCTTGCGCCCGAGGACGAATTGCAGCTGTTCTCTTAAGATGGAGCCTCAGACTCCTCACTGGGCACAGTAGGAGATGGTCTGGGTCATCTGTTACAGAACGGAGACTCGAAATCCGGCAAGAGTCGAACCGAGGGTCCGACAATCCTGGATTTTGAGTCTTAGCAACAAACTCAGGGACGAATCTGAACATTACCTCCCCCCATCCCCTTGAATGGGCGATGTCATACGAGAGACCATGAAGTTCGCTGACTCGCTTGGCCGAGGCTAAAGCAAGTAGGAACACCGTCTTCCAAGTCAGGTGGCGATCAGAAGCCTGGCGTAATGGTTCGAAAGGAGGTCTCTTAAGAGACCTGAGGACTCGAACCACGTTCCATGGAGGAGGTCTCACTTCCGACTGGGGGCAGGCAAGTTCTTAACTTCGTATGAGTAGAGAAAGTTCCAGCGAAGAGGAAATGTCCATTCCTTTGAGCCTGAAGGCAAGACTTAAGGCTGAGCGATAGCCTTTCACTGACGAGACTGAAAGGCGCATTTCTTCCCGCAAATACATGAGAAACTCCCGTATTGCTGGTATAGTGGCATCGAGTGGAGAGATACCCCTTCCACGACACCAACCACAGAAGACTCTCCACTTTGCCTGGTAGATCCCTGCGGATGACTTTCACAGGTGTCGAGACATCCTTTCAGCAACTTGTTGCGAAAAGCCTCTCTCTGTGAGGAGACGCTGGATAGTCTCCAGGCGTGAAGCCGCAGCGATGCTACAGCTTTGTGGAAGATGTTGGCACGTGGTTGTCTGAGTAGCTCGTGTCGAGGAGGAAGTTCTCTCGGGAGTTCCGTCAGGAGCTGCAGAAGGTCCGGGAACCACTCTGCGTGATGCCATAGCGGAGCTATTAAGGTCATCGAAAGGTTGACTGATATTCTAGTCTTGTTGAGTACCCTTCTCATCAGACAGAATGGGTGAAAGGCGTAAACGTCGATGTTGTCCCACTGTAGTTGGAAGGCACCTTGCCAGAGTGCCTTGGGGTTCGGGACTGGGGAGCAGTACAGCGGAAGCTTGAAATTCAAAGCTGTTGCGAACAGATCCACCGTCGGGGAACCCCACAAAGTCAGGACTTTGTTGGCTACTAGACGATCCTAAGACCACTCGGTACTCACTATCTGAGACGCTCTGCTCAGACTGTCGGCGAGCACATTCCTCTTGCCTGGAATGAAGCGAGCTGATAGTGGAATAAAGTGGACTTCGGTCCATCTCAGTATCTCTACTGCAAGATGGGATAGCTGCTCTGAAAAGGTACCTCCCTGCTTGTTGATGTAAGCCACTACCGTGGTGTTGTCGCTCATCACCACCACGGAGTGACCCGCCAGGTATTGTTGGAACTGTAGAAGTGCCAGGTATACGGCCTTCATTTCTAGCAGGTTTATGTAGAGGCACTTTTCTGATTCTGACCAGAGGCCTGAGGTCCTGTGGTTCGGAACATGGGCCACCCACCCTTTTTTTTGAGGCGTCCGAGAACACCATCAAATCCGGGGGGAGGACGAGAAGATCCACTCCCTTTCGTAGGTTCTCGTTCGTCACCCACCACTGAAGGTCCGTCCGTTCCGCAGGACCCATAGGGACCAAGACGTCCGGGGAATCGTGTCCTTGATTCCACCGGGACTTTAGTCGCCATTGCAGGGATTTCATCCTGAGGCGACCATTTGAAACTAGACGGGCCAGTGAAGAAAGGTGACCGAGGAGACGTAACCACGATTGGGCTGGGAGTTCTTTTCGTCTGAGATAAAGATCTGCGACCCTCCTCAGCCTTGCTATCCTGTCGTCTGATGGGAAGGCTTTGTGGAGATTGGTGTCCAAGATCATGCCTAGATATATCAGTCGCTGAGTTGGAAGCAGAGAAGACTTCTCAAGATTTACCATGATCCCTAGATCTTGGCAAAGTCCCAGAACCTTGTCTCGGTGTTGAAGAAGGGTCTACTCCGAGTCTGCCAGGATCAGCCAGTCGTCCAGATAACGGAGGAGATGGATGCCGATCCTGTGTGCCCACGAAGAAATCAGGGTGAACACACTGGTGAATACCTGAGGTGCTGTGGAGAGACCGAAACAGCACCTTGAACTGGTAGATCTTGTTGTCTAGACTGAATCCTAAGTACTTCCTTGAAGACGGATGGATTGGGATCTGGAAGTACGCGTCCTTCAGGTCCAGTGTACAGTCTTGTGGTCTCACTGCAAGTCTGACCGTGTCCGCCGTTTCCATGCTGAACGGGGTTTGTTTGACAAACCTGTTCTGGGCCGAGAGGTCGATGACTGGTCTCAAGCCTCCATACGCCTTCTTTACAAGAAAGAGTCGACTGAAGAAGCCTGGGGAACCGTCAACGACCTCCTGGAGAGCGCCCTTCTTTAACATGGTCTCGACTTCTGCCCGTAGGCCTTGCCCCCTTGCCGATCTCATGGCAAAGGAGCTCAACGACACTAGATCCGCTGTCAGGGCAGGTAGAGATGTTATGAACGGGACGCGATATCTTTGGCTGATTACGGAAATCGTCCAGGAATCGGTCCCGAGTTGCTGCCACCTGTCTGAGCAAATTTGAAGGCATCCCCCCACTGGTGGACATGCAGGGGGATTGCCAATCCTAGCGTTTGCGGCCTCGGCCACTCCCTCTAGAATTCTTGCCTCTCCTGGAGGACTTTTTGCCTTTCCTGTCTTTGACAGGAAATGGCTTCGACACCGTTGTCTTTGCTGCCAAAGCCAGTTTCGTCGTCTTGGACGGGCGAGGTTGTTGAGGTGCCGGAGGTTTATAGGGCTTCGATGTAAGAGCCCTATGAAGGAGGGAGTCCTGGTTGGATTTCCTCCACCTCTCGGCTGCCTGTTCCATGTTTTTAGGCTCAAACAAACTCTTCCCCAAAATGGAAGAATGTCTGAGTCTGCTGACCTCGACGGTTGGGACCTTCGCGTGGAACCTTTCTGCCACCGCATCACATTGTTTCAGGATCGAATTGGCCCACAAGTTCGAGACTTAATGGGCTAGAAACTCAAGGATGCGGGTGCCCGAGAGGAAGGTCTCCAGGCCCTTCCTGGTGCTCTCCTTAGACAGGTCTTCGGATTGCAACAGGATGCCAAGAGACCCCAGCCAGATGTCCAGCCACGAAGTAGCCTGCATGGCACACTTCGCAACCTTCTCCTGGCTTAGGATCTCTGTCGTCGAGAAAGTCACTTGCCGGCTAGAGACTCTCAAGAGGGACTCCCTTGGTAAGCTCTTCCACAGAGCGGTGCAAGGGAAGAGCTAAACAAGGCTCCTCCATGATCTCAAAGTACCTCCTCTGGCGGATACGAGGAGGAGGGAGGAGCTTGTTGCTAGCAGAGGAACGGCTGGAGGAGGCGAGCTCGGAGAGCTGGCCCTCAACCTTGTCCCTGGCACTCTTCACACCTTGGGACCAGGGCAAAGCTGCACTGGCCTTAGCGGGCTTCTGAGTGCCAAAGACTCGGTCCAGGACCGTGTCCTTGCCCTCTCGAGGAGCAATCTCAGGATCAGGAAAACTGTTGAGATGCCTCATCAGGATCAGAACCTGCCAGAAGGCATGCTCTGACTCCTGTGGCTCCCCTCCTGGAGAACTGGCAGAAAGGCTCTTCTTGGGGGGACACATGGACGTTCTCTGCGGGTCTTGTTGGCTCTGGGCGAATTCTTGAGGATGACTTGGGGACTGTCTTGGGAGGAATACAAGATTCCAACAACAACGTCTGAGGGCTCTTCTCCGCCCCAACCCGGGACGATTCTCCTGCGGGAGGCGGGGTTTCTCCCATTGGTGCGATGGGAGAACGCCTCACCTTGGAAGATTCCCCCGAGGACGGAAAATCCTCGTACACAGGAGAGGGAGCCTTCATCAAGGATGTCAAGAGGAGCCAGCTTGACTCTTGGAGCCGCCATTGATTTGAGGCCCATCTCAGCGAAGGCAGATTTGACAGCCTGCACGACAGCTCTGATGAGGGACCCAAACCATGGCTGCTTACTGACAGCTGTGCTGTCAGAGACTCCCTCTGGAGGGAAGGGGATCGGGTGATCCTTCGGAGTAGAAACGACAACTGGGCCTGCCTGAGAAGAAAGGGAAGAAGGAGGTTGGTTCCTGGACCTATCTGGAGACTTCACTCCCTCCTGAGAGCGCGCTGGTCTGCGTGACCAGCGCGTGAGGATGACGACCTGGCAGCTCTCGTTCTGTAGGCTCGCGTTGTGCCTCCCTATGGGAATCGCGCTGGCGCTTGCGCGATAGGATCTTGCCTGGTTCGCGCAGGCGAGCGATGGAGCGCAGGCGAGCGATGGCGCGTATGCGATCAGGAGATCGGTGGCGTGCGGTTGCGCGATCTGGTACAGGAAGAGGAAGCGCAGAAGGGTGTGCAAGCGCTTGCGCGCGTGGAGGTGATTGTCCGCGCACAGGATCTCGACGGGCTCTAGGAGAACGGGCACGCGCAGGGGAGTTACCCCTAGCGCGTGGGCACGCAGGAGGGCGCACAGCAGGAACTGGTGACTGCGCGCGAATGCTGACGAGCAGGCGAGGTCTGACGGCGAGTAGGAGATCGCTGAAGGGAAGGAGAAGCAAGGTTCTTCCCTCCTGCGCCCAGATCCGGAGGTCGTGGGCGCGCAGGCGAACGTTGGCGAGCAGGTGAAGAGCGCTGGCGAGCAGGAGATTGTGGGCGCGTGTGGTGCGCATCCAGATGAGGGCGTGCAGTTGTACGCTGGCGAGGAGAAGATCGCTGGCATACAGGAGAACGCTGGCGCGCAGGAGTGTGCTGGCGTGTAGTCTCAGCTGCAGGAGGTCGCTGGGGTGTTGTCTCTGAAGGTGAAGGTTTACGGAGAAAAAACTTCACAGCAGGCAGGCGCTTGTGCGCAATTGCGTGCAGGGGATACCTGGCGCTTAAGGGACTTACTCACAATGTCAGAAAGCCCCTATTGCCCTGAAGGGACCGAAGCCCGTTGGATAACGGGGTGCATGGGCGCCCACAGCGCGTCAGCAGCCAGGAACGAAGATGGCAGGTCCGAAGGTCTGGCAGGCGAAGAAGATCGTGAACGATCAGCAGAGAGGTCCAGGGATGCAACTGCAACGGTCGGTGTACGGTGGGGAGGATCCTCTGCGGGGGACTGCAAAGGTGAAGAACCGAAGAGGTGCCTCCTAACTCCCTTGTGGGGAGAAGGAAGGCCTCTACGGCGAAGAGGAAGGCGAGCCTTCCATCTGATACGACCTCTGGGGGCGGCAGGCAGACCATCATCAGTCCCCCGAAGAGGAGTCTCTGTCAGTGAACTCCCCCGAGGGAGAGAATCACCTGCAGGAGAGACTGTTGGACTTGGCTCCTCCCTCGAAGGATGTTTGGAGGGGGGAACTAAGCCTTCAGCTGCATCAGGAACCAAAGCAAGGGATTGACCTAACTCGTCGGAAGCCCCTGCCACAACAACATCGACAACAGACAGAGGATCAACCTCTGCTACTGCCGGCGACTGTTTGCCAGCAGCCCCCAACCTGATTATGTCAAACAGGGCTTCCTTGGAGGGTGAACCCTTAAGCCTCAAGGAAGCCCAAAGCTGTAACAAATCATTAGCAACATTGTTATCAGAAATATCCCCCCCCCCCGGGGAGGAGGAGGAGCTGCCTTGCTATGGGAGGCAACTCCCTCTCCCTCTCCCCGAGGTTGGTCAACATAAGTACGGCCTACGCTACCACTCGACGGCCTTTCGGGAGAGATCGATTGAGTGGGAGCTTCGGAGGAGGTTCGGGCTACGGAAGAAGAGTCCTTGGAAATTTCCTTCTTCAAGGAAACCCTTGAAGGAGAAATATCCTGTTTGGACTTCTTCTTCCGGCGCCGGGAAAACCTCTCCCACTGGGAGGTAGACACAATCCGTTTCGACCGCCGACATATATGTACCCCAAGGGCGGTCCGGTAATCTAGGACACTTCCGCATAGTAGAGGCCAACTTCCAAGCACACTGCAAAGAAAAAGCAAAACAAGATCAAGGCTGTCAATAAGCGAGGGTGGGAGCAGACACGTCTGTTCATCACCTGAGCCAAAAGCAAAGTGAGCTAGTCACAGGTGTGTGAGGGGGGGAGGGGTAGCTAGCTACCCCTCCCTACCCTAGTAAACCCTCGTTAAAATTCTAATGGCTCGTCATTTCAGCTAAGCCGAAAGTAATTACCCCATGTAAATAAGTAATACCCATATTAAATAGCGTGGTTTGTATTTCGGTTACGGAACAAACAAGAATTTTGGATATAAGGCTCAAGCAATGGGGTCTGGGAGTCCATTCATCACCCATATATAGATGAAGATTTAAAATAAAGGGCAGCTAGTGGCCAAAATGATACTGTACAGCCTCAAGTTAATGCACTGATGGTGCTACCCCCTTTACGAGAGATTCAATTATTTGGATATCATCCTTTCATATGGAGTTTCAAATCCCTATTATAAAATCCTATTACCTTGCAAAACTCTAGTCTGTTTGCCATATATACCTTTTATCACATTGTTAGTTTCCAATGTCAATCTAGACTTGAGAAGGCTCTGCTTTTGGTAAGTCTCGTACACCACTTTGTTGCTGCTGTAAAGATCACCTAAAAAATTAAACAAATACATTATCAATAACGTTTACTTGGTTATGGAAATACTAATTAAAAATTTACTTCAGTGTAAATAAATGCTACACTTTGCAACATGTATAGATCTTTATTGGGTCTTAAAATGATTGCTAATTCTGCTGGGTGTCATAGTACACATGATGAATTAAATACTAGTATGGACCTTCATTAGTGTCACCTATTTTTCGAGATTTAATTTCTATGTGCGAGAATGTTTTACACATTTGAAACTGCAGACAGGATCAGTTAGAAATTTGGGGGACATGTTAGCTCAGCTGGGTAAAAGAAATTTGTGAATTTTACATTAAAAGTGTCCTGAATAGTATTAAGTAATGCTAAATTGATATGAAGTTGGTTATGTGTCCTATCAAAAGTAGACACTCTTCATTATTGTGTTTTTTACCTTGGATTACATACTCTATACACACCGTCGTCTCATTTAGCTTAAGGGCTATAAAAAACTCAAAATTTAAACTTGATCTAGGTCTGCAAAAAAAACCCACAAAGGGAAAATTAGCCGTACCATAAAAGATTAACACCAATGGTCTCTATCTGTGATACTTGCCTTTAACATATTGGATGCATGTAGAAAGGTATTTTCTCTTCTCTCATCAGGTGTCTCTTCTGCTCAAAATCTCTTTCTCTCTTCTTGGAGAAACCCTAGGGTAGGTCGAATGGTGCTCAAACTCTTTAGACCTTTTTCCTTTCGAAGCGACAATGTATGCCATTATCTGCAAAAAGATATTCCATAAGTATATACACGTAATGCAATAGCTACAATATCTAAATTCTTTTCTTAAAACTGTACCCACAGATATACCTACTTAATGCCATATAAATACAAAAAAAAAAAAAAGAAAGAATGGAAATCAACCCATTTTCTTTTATCCAAGAGTCTATTGCACAGCAAAATGACAAATTCGAAGATAATTTGTATTTTTCCTAACCATACAAACCTTAGCTATTTACAAAGGGTATTACTTTTAGCGCAGCTGAAATGACGAGCCAATAGTTTTTAACGAGGGTTAATTACCCCCGCGCTAGTTAGCGGGGGGTGGGGAAGGGTAGCTTGCTACCCCTCCCCCCTCCACACACCGGTGACTTGCTTCACTTCACTTAGAGGTAGGACTTGACTTGGGGGTCAGGGATGGCGGGCACATATGTGTAAATAGCTAAGGTTTGTATGGTTAGGAAAAATACAAATTATCTTCGAATTTGTCATTTGTTCCGTAACCGAAATACAAACCACGCTATTTACAAAGGGTGACTTACCCCTTAGGAAGGGTGGAAAGTCCCCAGCCTTACTGACTTCGGCTTGCCCGGGGGCTCGATCCCTTAGTGAGCAGCACTAGAGAGAGGGAGCCCCTGTACCTCACAGGTTCCTAGCATCGCTAGGAACGAGTGGCCTACATAAGTAGTGTGAGGAGGAGAGTGTGACTCGTCCTATGAAGTTGACCTTGAGACCTTCAGATAGGAATTCTAGGATAGGACATTCCCCATACCACCTCGTCAGGGTATGGGAGACGCAACAGTATTAAGCTTAATACTAGGAGCACAAAGAAGCATGGGTTACCTGCAGAGGTCGAGGTCAGCTATGCGAGGACCAGGATGCTGCTTCCCCAAGAGAGGGGAGAATGAAGAAAGAAGTAAGGGTCAGACATACTCTTTCATTCACACAGACTAAGACCGGGTAACAACGCCCTCAACCTACTGCTACTTGTCCAAAAAGGAGCCTGAGGTTAGACCAGCTGTTGTGCAGCCACCACAGGGCCGATAGAGAACGTATCGAGGCTCCTGTGGGTCACGTCTTGCAGGTAGTGGGCTGTGAAGGTCGTTTGTCGCTTCCAGACCCCAGCTTGAAGTACCTGCGTCACAGAGAAGTTTCTCTTGAAGGCCAGGGATGTAGCAATACCCCTGACATCGTGGGCCCGAGGGCGACGTGACGGAGGAGGGTCAGGATTCAGGGCATGGTGGATAACCCTTCGAATCCAAGCAGAGATGGTGTTCCTGGTGACCCTCCTCTTTGTCCTGCCTGTGCTCACAAACAAAGCTCGCACATGAGGACGGACTGCAGCCGTTCTCTTCAAGTAGTACCTCGGACACCTCACTGGGCATAGTAGCAGCTGGTCTGGGTCATTTGTTACAGAACGTAGACTCGCGATCCTGAAAGAGTCGAACCGAGGATCCGGCACTCCAGGATTCTGAGTCTTGGCCACAAACTCAGGGACGAACATGAACGTTACCTCCCCCCATCCCCTTGAATGGGCGATGTCGTACGAGAGACCATGAAGTTCACTAACTCGCTTGGCCGAGGCCAAGGCGAGTAGGAAAGCCGTCTTCCAAGACAGGTGGCGATCGGAGGCCTGGCGTAATGGCTCGAAGGGAGGTCTCTTGAGAGACCTGAGGACTCGAACCACGTTCCAAGGAGGGGGTCTCACTTCCGACTGGGGGCAGGTAAGCTCATAGCTACGTATGAGTAAAGAGAGTTCTAGCGATGAAGAAATATCCACGCCCTTCAATCTGAAGGCCAAGCTTAAGGCTGAGCGATAGCCTTTCACTGCCGAGACAGAAAGGCACATTTCTTCTCGCAGATACACAAGGAAGTCCGCTATTGCTGGAATAGTGGCATCGAGTGGAGAGATACCCCTTCTACGACACCAACCACAAAAGACTCCCCACTTCGCTTGGTAGACTCCCTCAGAGGACCTTCGCAGGTGCCGAGACATCCTCTCCGCAACCTGTTGCGAAAAGCCTCTCTCCGCGAGGAGACGCTGGATAGTCTCCAGGCGTGAAGCCGAAGCGAGGCTACGGCCCTGTGAGGGACACCGGAGTGGGGTTGTCTGAGAAGCTCGTGTCGTGGAGGAAGCTCCCTTGGGAGTTCCGTCAGGAGTTGCAGAAGGTCCGGAAACCATTCCGCGTGATGCCATAGCGGAGCTACTAGAGTCATGGAACAGTTGACCGATAGTCTGGTCCTGTTGAGCACCCTTCTCATCAGACAGAATGGTGGGAAGGCGTACACGTCGATGTTGTCCCACCGTTGCTGGAAAGCATCTTGCCAGAGTGCCTTGGGGTCCGGGACTGGTGAGCAGTACAGGGGCAGCTTGAAGTTCAAGGCTGTCGCGAACAAGTCCACCGTCGGGGAACCCCACAAAGTCAGGACTTTGTTGGCTATCTGAGGATCCAAAGACCACTCGGTACTCACTATCTGCGAAGCCCTGCTCAGACTGTCGGCGAGCACATTCCTCTTGCCAGGAATGAAGCGAGCTGATAGTTATCGAGTGGATTTCGGTCCACCTCAGAGTCTCTACTGCAAGATGGGATAGCTGTTGCGAAAAAGTGCCTCCCTGCTTGTTGATATAAGCCACTACCGTGGTGTTGTCGCTCATCACCACCACGGAGTGACCCGCCAGGAACCGTTGGAACTGTTGAAGGGCCAGAAAGACGGCCTTCAATTCTAGCAGGTTGATGTGTAGGCACTTTTCTGATTCTGACCAAAGGCCTGAGGCCCTCTGGTTCAGAACGTGCGCCCCCCACCCTTCTTTTGACGCGTCCGAAAACAGAGT
This sequence comes from Palaemon carinicauda, assembly GCF_036898095.1. Classification (NCBI taxonomy): domain Eukaryota; kingdom Metazoa; phylum Arthropoda; class Malacostraca; order Decapoda; family Palaemonidae; genus Palaemon; species Palaemon carinicauda. The sequence continues at coordinate 26,601,490 of NC_090756.1, forward strand.
CAATTCCGGGGGGAGGACGAGAAGACTCACTCCCTTTCGCAGGTTCTCGTCGGCCAGCCACCACCGCAAGTCCGTCTGTTCCAGAGACCCCATTGGGATCAGAGTGTCCGGGGAATCGGATCCTTGATTCCACCGGGACTTGAGCCGCCATTGAAGGGATCTCATCCTGAAGCGGCTGTTTGGAACCAGACGGGCCAGGGAGGATAGGTGGCCTAAGAGACGCAACCACGATTGGGCGGGGAGTTCTTTTCGCCTGAGGAAAGGTTCCGCCACCCTCCTCAGCCTTGCTATCCGGTCGTCTGATGGAAAGGCTTTGTGGAGATTGGTGTCTATTAGCATGCCTAGATAAACCAGTCGTTGGGACGGCTGCAGAGAGGACTTCTCGAGGTTTACCACGATCCCCAGATCCTGGCAAAGATCTAGAAGCCTGTCTCGGTGTCGAAGAAGGGTCGACTCCGAGTCTGCTAGGATCAGCCAATCGTCTAGGTAACGAAGGAGACGAATGCCGTTCCTGTGCGCCCAAGTCGAAATCAGGGTGAACACTCTGGTGAACACCTGAGGAGCTGTGGAGAGACCGAAACACAGCACCTTGAACTGGTAGATCTTGTTGTCTAGGCAGAATCTCAGGTACTTCCTGGAAGACGGATGGATTGGGATCTGGAAGTACGCATCCTTTAGATCCAGTGTACACATGAAGTCTTGTGGTCTCACCGCAAGTCTGACCGTGTCTGCTGTCTCCATGCTGAACCGGGTTTGTTTGACAAACCTGTTCAGAGCCGAGAGATCGATGACGGGTCTCCAGCCTCCAGTAGCCTTCTTTACAAGAAAGAGTCGACTGAAGAAGTCTGGAGAGCCGTCCACGACCTCCTTGAGAGCACCCTTCTCGAACATGGTCTCGACTTCGGCCTGAAGGGCCAGCCCCTTTGCCGATCCCATGGCATAGGAGCTCAACGACACTGGATTCGCTGTCAGGGGAGGTTGAGATGACGTGAACGGGACGCGATAACCTTGGCCGATCACTGAGACCGTCCAAGCATCGGCCCCGAGATGTTGCCACCTGCGGACGCAACGCTGAAGGCATCCCCCCACAGGTGGACACGCAGGGGGACTGCCACCCCTAGGGCTTGCAGCCGCGGCCGCCACCCCTAGAAGTCTTGCCTCCCCTGGAGGACTTACCGCCCCTCTTGACCTTGGCTGGAAAGGGCTGGGGCTTAGACACCACTTTCTTAGCTGCCGGTGCCTGTTTGGGAGTCTTACGAGGCTGTTGCTGCTGTTGTGGCGGGGCTGGAGGCTTATAGGGCCGAGTTGTAAGGGCCCTGTGGAGGAGGGAGTCCGTGCTGGATTTCCTCCACCTCTCAGCCGTTCGCTCCAAGTCTTGAGGCTCAAACAGGCTCTCCCCCAGGAGGGAGGCATGTCGGAGCCTACACACATCTACGGCGGGGACCTTCGGATGGAATCTCTCTGACACAGCATCGCGACGCTTCAACACCGAGTTGGCCCACAGGGTGGTAACCTGGTGCGCCAAAAACTCGATGGAGCGGGTGCCCGAGAGCAAGAAGGTCTCTAGGGCCTTCCTATTGGTCTCCTTGGACAAGTCCTCCGATCGCAATAGGATGCCCAGAGATCCTAACCAGAAGTCCAGCCACGAAGTGGCCTGCATGGCACACTTAGCGACCTTCTCGTGGTTAAGGATCTCTGCCGCCGAGAACGACACCTGCCGGGCAGAGAGTTTCTCCAAGGGAACTCCCTTCGCCAGCTCCTCCACAGAGTGATGGAGAGGAAGAGCGAGGTTGTGCTCACCCAGGATCTCGAAATACCTCCTCTGCTGAAGGCGAGGAGGAGGGATGAGTTTGTTCCCGGCAGTGGGACGACTGGAGGAGGCAAGAAGTGCGAGCTGAGCATTGGCCCTAGCTCTGGCACTCTTCAGCCCCCGAGACCAGGGCAGAGCTGCACTGGTCTTAGGGGCCTTCCGAACGTCAAACACTTCATCCAGAATCGTGTCTTTGCCTTCACGGGGGGGGGGATGACTGGATCCGTAAGACTGTTAAGTTGCCTTATCAGGCTTAGGACCTGCCAGAAGGCATGTTCGGACTCTTGCTGTTCTCCTCCCTGCGGGCTGGCAGCTAAGTCTCCTGCCCCAGGAATCTCTTCCTGGGGTGATACGTGGACATTCCCCTGGGTAGTCGTGGGTTCCTGATGAATCCTTGCAGAGGATTTAGGGATGGTCTTGGAATCCTTGGGTTCCCTCCTGGGAGGGATACAGGATCCCAACAACGAGGTTCGAGGGGCCCCTTCCTCACGAGACGATTCTCCTGCCTGAAGCGAAGTCTCCCCCCCTGGTGCCGAGGGGAAGACTACCGCCCCACTGGACTCACCTGAGGACGGAAAGGCCTCGTCCACGGGAGAAGGAGAGAGTACTCGTGCAGGAGAGGGGACCCTCGAGACTGACCTCTTGGGAACCAACTTCGCCCTGGGGGAAGTCACCACGAAGTCCACTCCTCTCTTTCTCTTCAGCGTAGGAGAGACAGCCGCTGGTTTGTTACCCTGGCCGGCGAGTGCTGGTTTCATAACCCTCACTAACGCCCGTGCCAGCGGACCAAACCAAGTCTGCTGCTCAAAGGACACAGAGTCCGAAATCCTCGCTAAGGTGAAGGGATCGGGCGATCCTTTGGAGTGGACACGACGGTACCTGCCTGAAAAGAAGGTGGGGAAGAATGCTGTACTGACCTGTCTTCGTCCTGCAATACCAACCTGTGCTTGGATGGAGGTGATCCCGAGTGCCGTCTAGGAGCACGCGTCCCTGCTGCTACCACCGGCTGTGGAATTCGCCGCGAACTATGGTCGCGCGAGGGCGAACGGTCGCGCAAAGGCGAATGGTTGCGCGGGCGCGCAGGCGAGCAGTCACGCGGGCGCGCAGGGGAGCGGTCGCGCAGGCGAGTGGGCGTGAGGGTGGGCAGGTAAATGAACACGTGTCCGAGGCGACGAACGCAAGCGATGGCGCGACGGCGAGGGATCGTGCTGCCGCGTAGGTGAAGAAGATCGCTGGCGATAATGACCGCGTGATGGTAAGCGATGGCGAGCAGCATGTGTAGGTGAATGATCGCGTGATAGGGTGCGATGGCGATCAGCATCCGCAAGAGGGCGGTCGTTCAGGGTTGTGCGATGAGGAGCAGCATGCGTAAGCGGGCGATCGTGCAGGGTTGTGTGATGGCGAGCAGCATGCGCAGGTGAATGATCGCGTGAAAGGGTGCGATGGTGATCAGCATCCGCAGGAGGGCGATCGTTCAGGGTTGTGCGATGAGGAGCAGCATGCGTAATCGGGCGATCGTGCAGGGTTGTGCGATGGCGAGCAGCATGCGCAGGTGAATGATCGCGTGAAAGGGTGCGATGGTGATCAGCATCCGCAGGAGGGCGATCGTTCAGGGTTGTGCGATGAGGAGCAGCATGCGTAAGCAGGCGATCGTGCAGGGTTGTGCGATGGCGAGCAGCATGCGCAGGTGAATGATCGCGTGAAAGGGTGCGATGGTGATCAGCATCCGCAGGAAGGCGATCGTTCAGGGTAGTGCGATGAGGAGCAGCATGCGTAAGCGGGCGATCATGCAGGGTCGTGCGATGGCGGGCAGCATGTGTAGGTGATCGCTGGCGAGCTGGTGATCGCTGGCGAGCTGAAGGTCGACGCGTGTCCTGTGAGAGGACAGGTGGTGCGGCGCGTTCACGAGCAGGAATGGGAAGATCGCTGGCGCGTTCACGAGCAGGAATGGGAAGATCGCTGGCACGTTGGCGAACATGTGTTTCTGACACACGCGCAGCACGATGTTGCGTAGCCACAGGACCAGGTGGATGGTGAGCAGGGAGTTCAGCAGGAACTAAAGGGTGGTCAGAGACCGCAGGGCGATGGTCCTCAAATGAGCGCTGACGCTCGCTGTAAAAGATCATCACTGGATAAGGCATTATTATCAATTACCTCCCCCGGAGGAGGAGGGGGAACCGCCTCGCTATGGGAGGCGACGCCCTCTCCCCCCACCGAAGGTAGGGAAACAGAACAAAGGCCTGCGCTCCCACTCGGACGACTCTCCTTAGGAGGCGGACGAGGGGGAGCTTCGGAGGAGGTTTGGGCGGCGGAAGAAGAGTCCCGAGAACCTTCCTCCTTCAAGGCTAACCCCGGAGGAGAACGGTCTCTCTTGGACTTCTTCTTACGCCGACGGCCAAACCTCTCCCACTGGGAGGCAGACCACTCCCTGCACTCACGGCACATGTTATCCTGGTCGCACCGTCGGCCCCGACATTGAGGGCAGAGGGTGTGAGGATCCGTAATCACGTCCGACATGAAAGTCCCACAAGGACGGCCGGCAACTCCAGGGCATGTCCGCATATTAAATAAAAGCAAATAACTGAAGGTCAACTTCCAACCAATCACACAAGCTGAAAAGAAAAAGAAGAAAATTAAAGGCTGTCACAAAGGCGATGAACAGACACGTCTGATCACCGCCGAGCCAAAAGTGAAGAGAAGCAAGTCACCGGTGTGTGGAGGGGGGAGGGGTAGCAAGCTACCCTTCCCCACCCCCCGCTAACTAGCGCGGGGGTAATTAACCCTCGTTAAAAACTATTGGCTCGTCATTTCAGCTGCGCTAAAAGTAATACCCTTTGTAAATAGCGTGGTTTGTATTTCGGTTACGGAACAAATAAAAATTCTCTACAAAATTAACATTTGAACCCTATCAAACACACTATCCTGAAACATGTTCATCTTCTACTGATTTAAGTTTAGGCAGTTTTTCAATACCCGTTCTCCCCGTTAGTGTCTCTCAAAGAATTTATACTAAGTGGCCTCCCCAAGTGTACTTTAGATATCAATAGTTAGTCTCCATAAATGACAAAATAAATATAATTACAAAAGTAACATACTTTTCCTAGCTATACAAACACAAGTCCTTTAAAATAAGGAATGTCTTCGTGGTACTTAAACAACTTTTGAATTCATTATAAAGGTAATTAAGGACAGGTGGACCTCGTTAACAACGTGTGATGTTTGCGGGTGAATAGCTCTACCCACCTGCCAGTCACACTCAACTTCTGACCTTCAACTCAGGACTGTGAGGGTTGGTTGAGATAGAAAGTTAAAACTTAAAGACAACTTTTTATAGCTAGAAAAAATACTACTTGCTTCTAAAATTTCTTTGTTCCTATGCATAAACAAAACATTTGTCTTCTACACAAGACATTTTGGTAATTGGGGGACAGGAAGTTCCTCTTAGAACTGTACTGGCTGGTTCTTTTTCTTCCCTGGGAGTGTGTGTTTGTCTGGTACTGTACGGGAGAAAAGGAGAGGACTCCAACTCCCTATCAGACCATCATAAGGTACCCTTCCCCTGAAGGGGATAGCAGTCTGGGATGATATACCTGGCGTATGGTGTTCAATGAGTTGGTATATAATCAGCCATCCTCCTCCTCATCAAGGAGGGACGGGAAGATCCTTTGTTAGATTTTAAAGAATGGAACTTGGAAGGAAGCATAGCATATCAGATTGTCAGACCTAGCGAGTAACGGTTTGACTGTTTCATGACCAAGGTAGGGGAAGGAGAGATTAAGACAAGACAGCCATTCTACTTTAGATCTAAGATTCACATCTATGCAATACCACAGAACGATGCTTCCTGTCTCGTGAGGGACCTAGAAACCGCACTGGTTACTCCAAGAAGAACTACAAGGCTGAGGAACAATGTTACAGTGGAAGTTAAGACACTCACTGGGGATTACAACAAAGATGCTGGGTCTACAGCAGGAAGGAACCGTGAAACCCAGTCACAGACACATGGGTCCCACTTAGGGAGTACTGCAAAGGGGGATTACCACTGGGGTCATTAGTATCAGGGTGACCAAACTAAAATTACTAGTGTCAACACTGAGCTCACTTGGGTGAAGTAGCCTTAGCTACCCACTCCTTCAAAAAGACATTGAGGGCTTACCTGCAAGACTCAATGGATTGGGGAGGAACCTGTCAACTCAGCCAAGCAAGAGAATATCTGTGGACTCTTCATTTGTCTCTAGCAGATTTTATTCATTGTGAGCGTGGTAATTTTGTCACCAAAGCACCTAGGGAACGACCCAAGGCATGTAAGGATGAAGGCAGTACCCTTGCACGAGACCTTGAACGGGCAGAGCCCTTCATTTCTGCTGGCAGTGCATATGCTCATTCTCTTAAAGAACAAGAGCAGCTGTACTGTACCTTGAACAGAAGTGTACACTTGAAGATAGGGATGTTCCTCTTACGTACCATCTCGCCCAACGAATGAGTCAAGAACGTACTGGGATTATTTCCCCGAGTAAAATGTACCTAGTGCTGTACTCAAAGAAAAGGATTAAAACAGTCGGATGTGGATGCCGAGAAATAGTTCCGTACCGTATGGCGGCTGAAGACAAAGCGAGTGTTTCTTCATCCGAACGGCAACTATGTTTACCTCATCAAAAGTTCAAAGGTCCATTCCTGGCTCGCTTACGTTACAGTGGAATTATTGAAGGACTATACTTTGTATTCGTAAAGGAACAAACCATGGCAAAGACTAACAAGAAAATGAATAAATGAGACGGTTAAGTAAATAAACACTGAAATGGGAAGATGATATGGATGTGCTGTGCACACCACTGTGGGTCGCTAATAATTTTTTTGGTTAGTATTCAATACAGTATATTAACTTCTAGCAAAACTGGAATTAGCTATAAGAAATGGATGTGTGCTGGCTAGTTTGGCATTTTCCTTAGTACAGTATAATTAACGAGAGATGGGACAAAACTTACTTAACAATCGATTGAAACGTGAACGCTATTTTGGAGTCTAAGTCAATGGCTTACATTTGGAAGACCAATTGTGGGTTACTTTGCACTCATTATTATTATTATTATTAAATGCTAACCTACAACCCTAGTTGGAAAAGCAGGATGTTATAAGTCCAGAGGCTCCAACAGGGAAAATAGCTCAGTGAGGAAAGGAAATAAATAAAAATAAAATATTCTGAATATAGTAACATTAAAATAAATCTTTCATATATAAACTATAAAAACTTTAATAGAACAAGAGGAAGAGAAATAAGATAGAATAGTGTGCCCAAGTGTACCCTCAAGCAAGAGAACTTTAACCCAAAACAGTGGAAGAACATGGTACAGAGGCTACGGCTCTACTCAAGACTAGCAAACAATGGTAATTTTAAAAGAGCCTTTTAACCCCTTCTGCTTCAGATCCTAATATGACTATAGTCAATTTATTTTAGCGAGGTATATTTGCAGCGACTCGCAGAGGTGCCCTTTTAGCTCGGAAAAGTTTTCTGATAGCCGATTGGTCGGAAGTATTCGGACAAAAATAGTTCCGACCATTCACCTACTAAGAAAATTTTCCGGGCCAAATCCGACTCTTTAAAAATTTTTCTGACGATAGTCAGAAGATATAGCATAGTGGAGTAAAATCAATTTTTAAATTTAATGTAAATTCACCTATTCTGGTCATTGATTGTATTAAAAACGGTCTACGCTCAGTGAGCAATGGAGGAGCATAAACCATTTTAGAAATGAGTGCTCAGGGAAAAAAAGATACTTCAGACAACGCTGCTCTAGAGAAAACGGTGTTTGAGAGGGGTATTGTACTTCTGCCGTCATTAGTCTGTAGCCGTTTCACTAATTTTGGCATAAAAAATTATTTTTTCTGTTATTTTTGCTGTTTTGTTGAGTTTTGCTATTATCTTGAAACCTTAGGTTTTTAATTTAATCCACCAAAAACCCCGATTCCCACCTGGGGAACCTGATTGAAGGTGGTCCTCAGAACACGATAGCTTCCCAGAATACAATAATAAAGCAATAACACCAACAGAAAATGGGATTTTTCATGCAAAAAAGGCTGGGTGTAGTCCACTGAAATGTTACCAAAATAATAGCGCAGCCAAACCGCAGACGTAAGATAGGACGCATGGAAAAATGGTATTATTGTAGTGTATTACAGGGCAATGTAACCTAGTAAAAAAAACTACTTTTTATAATAGAAACAATTACACTCTTTACCGATATATTTTCTGTGCCCCATAAATTGTAGTAAAAAATATATGGGGATTTTTTTTTTTTTTTTTTTTTTTTTGTGAGGATCAACATTGCTTTGACTGGTCTAAGCAAGTATTTTTGTCCAACTCGTGCTCTTAACGATTTATTACTACTAGCTCAATTACGGGAAAAATTTACTTTTAATTACATACAGGTATGAATATGTATTTGCTGACTGGTCTGTTAGTGGCAAAGTAGAGAGATTTCAATACTTTTGTAGTCTATATGGTTTTTTGGCGACTGATTATTCGTAGCCGTTGGACATGAAAGGAAATTAAAGGGATATGAACTACTCTAAGGTACTTCAACCTAACCTTACTCGGATTGCAGCATCCATACTTAACACACTTGATATTAGTGATGCCCACTTTATTTTTCCGGGTAGTTTGTAGCGTGCCGGCCACCCCCCCATATTTTGTTTATTATCGCTCCCACTCTTATCTTGTATAGAATAAGATCGTTTGGAAATGGTCTACGGATCTTAAATATGTGCTTAATCGCACACTTTTATGTTTTTTGCCGAAAACCCTAAATTACCTGAAAATTTATATGTGGCTCGAGTTATTACTCCGGCCACGAATCTTCTCGCTCCCGTAGTTCAAAAAACTAGCTGTAGTTGGCGTTACGATAGCGATAGCACCGCTGTAGTGGCAAATTACCGAATTAATCGCGGCCGCGGTACTTTTGAAACGACCCAATGAGACCCCACTTGACCTGCGGATTAGCCTAAGGGCATTTTTTTGCCCAATCAGAATTCAAGAATTCAAAAATCTCGATCATACCATACCTCACACGAAGCACGCTCGTTCTTTCTAGTGCAGAGTCTGCAGACACCATGTTGTCCGGTGCTACATCTCGTGTTTGTGAAGATATAATTAAGTTTGACCAAATTAATGACCCTACTTTTTTTCAAGTGTTTAGTTTCATGGCCACTAACAATTTCAGTGATTACTTGTATTTCAAAGGCCTGTTAGGTGATTTTTCCGGTGTGTGTTCTAAGTGCAATATCGGCGAAGTCACTAAGAAGTACGACGGCAAATCAAGAAACGGTGAAAACACGTACTTTTGAAGGTGTAATTATCACAAGTGCCGGAAAAAGATTAGTTTGAAACGTGGCAGTTTTTTTGAAAAATCCCAGTTGTCGTGCCAGGATGTTTTCTTCCTAGTCTGTGGTTTTGTTTATAAATTTCCCCAATACACCATTCGCCAGACGTATAAAAAGTTTGCCTCTCATACTCTCGTGGATTGGTACAACTTTTGCCGGGACGTGTGTTCCGATATTCTTTTGATGGACAATAAGAAGATTGGCGGTCCTGGTCACGTGGTGGAGATAGATGAGAGCAAGTTTGGCAAACAGAAGTACAGCCGGGGGGATCCGGTCGACGGTGTTTGGGTGTTTGGAGGGATTGATCGGCAAACACGTGAGACGTTTTTCCAGGTTGTCGATCATCGTTCGGCTGAGACGTTGATTCCTATATTAGTAGAATTCGTCCATCCCGAAACTACTATTATTTCGGATTGTTGGAAGGCTTATAAGAATATAAAGAATCAATTTTTTCAGCATCTCACAGTTAATCATAGCATTCACTTTGTGAACCCGGACGATCGCAGTGTACACACTAACTCTATAGAATCGCAGTGGCACGTTTTGAAAAGGACTGTCATACCTGCTTTCGGCACACGGAAACATGTATGACAGTTATTTTTCAAATTACTGTGTTCGCAAGCGATACCTAGAGGGATCAGAGTGTCAACTGAGAGCATTCTTGAAATTAATCAATCGTGTTTACCCTCTCAAAACTTGCCAAACCCCATCAACAACGGCCGCTACACACACTTCTCCTGGACCATCCATATCTCCCGGTCCATCCCGCCCATCGAAAGTCAGAAAGATCGTCAGCGCGTACCCCGAAGATTCGGAATTCAGCGATTACGAATTATAATTATGTAAGTACTCATGGATTTCAGTATATAACTACTTAGTTAATATTATTGTTGTGTAAGGGGGGGGGGGTCGCCCCCCCGGGTAAGGACACGGCTTTTAGCATAGGTTAGGTGGGTTTTTTAAGTTAGCTTCTCCCGTCGTACTCGTAGGTAAGGATACAGCTTCTAGCATAGGTTGGGTGGGTTTTTTAAGTTAGCTTCTCCCGTCGTACTCGTAGGTAAGGATACAGCTTTTAGCATAGGTTGGGTGGGTTTTTTAAGTTAGCTTCTCCCGTCGTACTCGTAGGTAAGGATACAGCTTCTAGCATAGGTTGGGTGGGTTTTTTAAGTTAGCTTCTCCCGTCGTACTCGTAGGTAAGGATACAGCTTCTAGCATAGGTTGGGTGGGTTTTTTAAGTTAGCTTCTCCCGTCGTACTCGTAGGTAAGGATACAGCTTCTAGCATAGGTTGGGTGGGTTTTTTAAGTTAGCTTCTCCCGTCGTAGTCGTAGGCAAGGAAACTGTTGTGTAAGGGTGGGGGGGTCCGGGGGGGGGGGGGAAGCCCCCCTGGGTAAGGATACGGCTTTTAGCATAGGTTAGGTAGAACGACGGCCACAGTTCTGGATATTCCCGTTTTCTACGAACTCGATTTTAGACCGGCGGCCACAGTCCACCCCACTTTATAATATTCCCACTTTCTATGGTTGAAAACGGACCTGGCCGGCACCCTACAATGGCTCCCATATTTTTTCACACTGCAATTTATGGGGCACAATATATCTGTCCCTACTAAAGGATTTATTAACTGTACCTTTTTGCCCTAAAGTAAATTGTAGAATTAGTCTTTAGGCATGACAGGAAAATAGCTAGCATTATATATAAATTATTCTACACAACCATAAATACAACTTAAGTTTATGGAATTTCCTATCCAGTACTAAATAACCACTTGGTTATGGCGATAAGAATTTCGAATGGAAATTTACCTTAGAGGTATAATTCATCATATAATATCAAATCCTCCACAAATTTCAGTGCAAAGTATGAACTATACTATTGCCAATGACTTCAGCCTAGAACAAGCAACAATGAATCATAATTATCAGAAAATATATACATGAAAATCGTCTACCTCATGGCCGCCATTGGCAAGGATAAAACACTGTAGTCTGACAAACAATAATTTTGCGATTTATAAGTAATTAACAGCAAATATGTCACATTTAGAGTGTAATACATGAACAAAAACAATGATATTCATTAACAGAACTGTAGAAATAACTGAACTTACGTGGAAATACGTATGAAATATGGAATATGGCACAAGTCTACAGATGTTCACTTAGCAACGGACAAGACACAAATGGATTCCGAAATTTCCTGAAGCCATATGACTGGAGGAGTGATGTCTGCCAGATGTACAACAATAATATTGTTATTTTATTCATTATCTGGATATGCATGACTTTATATATAAATACTTCACTTAGTTTTGTTATCAATATATTATAAATTAAAACAAGCATATATATTTGTCTCTGAATCAAGTTTAAAATGTGATAATTAAGTAAAATTGGTTAAGGGTACAAGGTATTTGTGGCATCTTTTTCAAAGTTGAATTTGCGGTGAATGATGAAGTTTTATTCATATTTTCAAAGAAACTACGGAATTAATTGAAATTGTTATATGTAATTTGGGTAAATGAATAATTGGACACACTTTTCACAGAATATTAAGAGTAACAGCGCCTAAAATAGACATATACACATCGATTTAAGATATCTTTTAGCAAAACTATACGTCGACATATTTTTCAATAAAGAATATATTGTCTTAAGATTATATTAACTATTAAAAAAATAAGATTATTGATAAATATGAAGTGAATGTAAATTTAAATGAGATAATTAGTAAACAATATAAGATATAACTTGATATATTACATAAAATTAAGAAATCTTGAAGGATTTTTGCAAGTAAAATTTGGTAACACAAAAGAGTAGGCCATTTAAAATGGAATATTTTAAAACCACGAAACAAGATATTGAAATAAATAAAGGCTTCTGGATAAAACAATAAATTCATTTTATGAATAAATTGTTTAATGGTAATTATAATAAGCAGATAGCTATTCGGAAAAGGCCTTAAAGAGTAGATGACAGAAAAGGGGGCGTGTTCCTACAGCCATAGAGAAGTTGACACATGTAATTTAACATTACATTCAATTGTTTCTTTGCTTTCTAACCTTCATTTGTATACATTTATGTATAAAACTATTCATATATATTAATTTGCTCTTCTATATGCTAAAAATGTATTACAGTTATTCTATCCATATTTGACAACTAGAACATTTTTTGTTCTCACTATTTTCATGATCTTGCACTATACAAATTATTATTATTATTATTATTTGCTATTATTATTTGCTAAGCTACAACCCTAGCTGGAAAAGCAAAATGCTATAAGCCCAGGGGCCCCAACAGGGAAAATAGCCCAGTAAGGAAAGGAAAAAAGGAAAAATAAAATATTTTAAGAAGAGTAACATTAAAATAAATATTTCCTATATAAACTATGAAAACTTTAACAAAACAAGAGGAAGAGAAATTAAATAGAATAGTGTGCCTGATTGTACCCTCAAGCAAGAGAACTCTAACCCAAGACAGTGGAAGACCATGGTACAGAGGCTATGGCACTACCCAAGACTAGAGAACAATGGTTTGATTTTGGAGTGTCCTTCTCCTAGAAGAGCTGCTTACCATAGCTAAAGAGTCTCTTCTACCCTTACCAAGAGGAAAGTAGCCACAGAACAAATACAGTGCAGTAGTTAACCCCTTGAGCGAAGAAGAATTGTTTAGTAACCTCAGTGTTGTCAGGTGTGTGAGGACAGAGGAGAATCTGTTAAGAATAGGCCAGACTATTCGGCGTATGTGTAGGCAAAGAGAAAGAACCGTAACCAAAGAGAAGGATCCAACGTAGTACTGTCTGGCCAGTCAAAAGACCCCATAACTCTCTGGCTGAACTATTATTCCTGCCTGTTCATAGGCTGTCTATTTTTATATTTTACCACTATGAGCCACTTGAGACGTTAAAAAGGAAAAAGAAAAAAAAAACTAATTCGAAACATATGATAAAATGACTTCGATAATATCGATTTAACAATAAACACAAACTATGCAGTGTGATAAGCAAAATACCTAAGAATATATTATTATTATTATTATTATTATTATTATTATTATTATTATTATTATTATTATTATTATTATCCAAGCTACAAACCCTAGTTGGAAAAAGCAAGATGCTATAAGCCCAGGGGCTCCATCAGGGAAAAATAGCCCAGTGAGGAAAGGAAATAAATAAATGAAGAGAACAAATTAACAATAAATCATTCTAAAATAAGTATACGACAAACTGATCTTGTAGGTCCTGTTGTGAGTAGGGTTCCCCTGCGTGATAGGACCAGGAAAGCAGTATTTAAAGTAATATGCTGCAAAGGGCACCGAAATAAAAACATTGATGTAATCGAATATTTGATGGAAGACCTTTCATGATGAACAGACACCACAATTTACTAGAGGGTTATAAACATTGAGTTATATACATTGTTCATCATTTATTCTTAATATGTTTTATGTTCATTTCAGATTGACCGTGGTCATAAATAAGAGCTTGGTCCATTTATTCAAATGAACAATGTATATAACTCAATGTTTATAACCCTCTATTTACTAAAAGTGCAACTAAGTAATTACAAAACATAATAAACAGAGGAACAGGACTGATAAAAGGTGCCCCACCTAAAGAAAGGATCACTCATACACTAATTTATTTACACTGACTGCCTATTCAAGCAAGAATTGAGTTTAAAATATGTACAATAACCCATCAATTTATCAGAACTGGACGCCAAAATATCTAAGAGAATTGCTATACATTGTGTAGCCAACAATTCATGTTGACACGAGAATAGTTACAGATGGTTTCAAATTATTGGAACCTGGATATATGTCTACTGTAGGCCATTGAGCATTTAAATATGCTCTAAGCTGTGAACGCTGATAATTTGGAATGACGTATGAGAGAAGAGAGAGAGAGAGAGAGAGAGAGAGAGAGAGAGAGAGAGAGAGAGAGAGAGAGAGAGAGAGAGAGAGAGAGAGAGAGAGAGAGTCATAATGATTTCGGATGCTTCAAAGACTTTTTACTCCATCCGTGGAGACTCCATTTGCTCTTTGGTAGAGCGATTAAGTTTAAGCATTCATAGAGTTCTTGTGACTGTAACTTATTCTTAAGAGAGAGAGAGAGAGAGAGAGAGAGAGAGAGAGAGAGAGAGAGAGAGAGAGAGAGAGAGAGAGAGAGAGAGAGAGAGAGAGAGAGAGAGTTACAATGATTTATAATGATTTTGGATGCTTCAAAGACTTTTTACTACATCCGCGGAGACTCCATTTGCTCTTTGGTAGAGCGATTAAGTTTAAGTATTTAGAGAGTTCTTTTGAAGTTGTCTAACTTATTCTTGAGAGAGAGAGAGAGAGAGAGAGAGAGAGAGAGAGAGAGAGAGAGAGAGAGAGAGAGAGAGAGAGAGAGAGAGAAGTGGGATTACTACTGATGGGGGAATATAAAGGCAAGCTTCTTGCACCGTCAGCAGTTTTAGATGAGGAGACTCATTTTGTTTATTGTTGACACGATAATCTCTCATTTAATTCCCCTGCCCGTGATGAAAACAAGATCAAAAGTTCTATTTCGGATAAAAATGATAAAAATATATATTTGTTAACAAATAAGATGACAATAAATATAGATATTTCTAGTCCACTGCAGGACAAAGATCTTAGATATGTCCGTATAAATGCCTTTGATTTGGCCAGATTTCATCACCACGCTGGCCACTGTGGATTGGTGTTTGGCTAGTTCGTATCACCACGCTGGCTAACTGCAGATTGGTGATGGTGGGAGACTTTCATCTGATCACTCACAGCAAACCAAGCTAGTATGGTTGGCCCTGACTAGCACAGCTTTACTGATCATAGACACGCAAACCCTTTCACGTTAAGGCATCCCCACTCAGAAAAGGATTGATTGATTTATTTAAAGTTTTCAAGCATCCTGACATCTAAGGTCATTGACGCCGATATCATTTAGTTTATGTATACAAAAATAAAAATAAGAAAAAATAAAAAAGAGTATTCAATTAAAATCATAAAAGTTGAATGTCACAAAAGTTAAATAGTTTTCAGAAGACCTGCCTCTGAAATAAATCTAAAGATGTCACTTGCATGATAGGACACATCATGTCCAAGAATCTTGGCAGGGATGAACCTGCCACCCTCACCTCGAGCCTCAAACAAATATCTATTCCTTAAGTTGTTATAATTGGGGCATTCGGTCAACAAATGCCTCACTGTTAGAGGTACTAAACAGTCGTCACAATACGGTTGCTGTTGGCCCTTCAGCAGAAACTCGTGTGTCAACCGAGTGTGACCAATACGGAGACGACAAAGAGACGTCTCCCATTTTCGGGGCATCATATTAAAGCTCCAAGGAGATATGACATTTGTTACCTCTCGCACTTTATTCCCATCTAGGCTATCCCCACTCAGAAAAGGATTGATTGATTTAAAGTTTTCAGGCATCCTGACATCTAAGGTCATTGACGCCGATATCATTTAGTTTATGTATACAAAAATAAAAATAGAAAAAAATAATAAAGAGTATTCAATTAAAATCATAAAAGCTGAATATCACAAAAGTTAAATAGTTTTCAGAAGACCTGCTTCTGAAATAAATCTAAAGATGCCACTTGCATGGTAGGACACATCATGTCCAAGAATCTTGGCAGGGATGAATCTGCCACCCTCACCTCGAGCCTCAAACAGATATCTATTCCTTAAGTTGTTATAATTGGGGCATTCGGTCAACAAATGCCTCACTGTTTGAGGTACTAAACAGTCGTCACAATACGGTTGCTGTTGGCCCTTCAGCAGAAACTCGTGTGTCAACCGAGTGTGACCAATACGGAGACGACAAAGAGACGTCTCCCATTTTCGGGGCATCATATTCTACCTCCAAGGAGATATGACATTTGTTGCCTCTCGCACTTTATTCCCATCTAGGCTATCCACACTCAGGAAAAGGATATAATGTATAAATATATAAAGAGCTTTGGGGGAAAAATGAAAATTCCCGTCAGAGGCACCGATACCAAAGGGCGTAAGAAGTTAGGGAGTCCAGAGACGCCGTAGGGCAAGAGGGCGAGGGAAGTATTTCCAATAGTTTTATCCTAGACCTTCCTTGGGGAGGATTCCTCCGAAGAAGTTTCCCCTTCAGAAATATTGGATCCTGGACGCCTCTTTTAAAAGGTAATTCAGTTTTCCTTTTTGTTTTTATTTATTCTTTATTTTCTGTATCACCTCCGCCAACGAATTTGGAAGGAGGTTATGTTTTCGCCCCTGTTTGTGTGTTTGTGTGTGTGTTTTTCTTTACTCTTTATTTTCTTTACTAACTCAGCCAACGAAGTTGGAAGGAGGTTATGTTTTATCCCCTGCTTGCGTGTGTTTGTTTGTGTGTTTTTCTTTACTCTTTATTTTCTTTACTAACTCAGCCAACGAAGTTGGAAGGAGGTTATGTTTTTACCCTTATGTGTGTGTGTTTGTTTGTGTGTTTTTCTTTATTCTTATAGTATCTTTTTTTACCTCCGCTTACGAAGTTGGAAGGAGGTTATGTTTTCACCCTTATGTGTGTGTTTGTGTGTTTTTCTTTATTCTTATAGTATCTTTTTTTACCTCCGCTTACGAAGTTGGAAGGAGGTTATGTTTTCACCCTTATGTGTGTGTTTGTGTGTTTTTCTTTATTCTTATAGTATCTTTATTACCTCCGCTTACGAAGTTGGAAGGAGGTTATGTTTTCGTCCCCTGTTTGTGTGTGAACAGTTCTGACAATTTTAACTGTGATATAAAAAGCTGGAAATATTTATATTTTGCATGGTTAAGATCAAAGGTCAAGGTCACGGTCAATCAAAATGTCCGAGTCAGGTAATCCAACTTTAAGTTTGGATATCATTGTCACAGAGACTTCAAACTTTAGTTCAAATTTGAGTGTATGAAAATCCAAGCCAATTAATACATTTCAAGGTCAAAGGTCTAAGGTTAAGGTCAAGTAAAAAGGTAAAAAAGTAAGCTGCTGCCGCTGTGGAGGTCTGCTCTCTAGTGAGTGCCCCTATATTATTATAAAAGATGAAATAATGGATCAGTAAAATACTTTTATAACTTACGTCTGGATTTCCTGCCAAAGCAATGCCTTCTACAGAGTGCCTCTTTTTATTTTATTTTTTATTTTTCCTATTATTACAAGAGTGGATTTCCAGTTTTTCATTCCAGGAAAATTATGGAAGATTAAGAGAGTTACTGATATGGAATTTAAAATAAGAGAAAATTGAGAAATTATTTTGTAAAGTTAAATGATGTTCAATTCTTTCAATTTAGGAAAGATGGAATTCTCTCCATTTTAGGCAACAGGTTTCATGTCTCTCTCTCTCTCTCTCTCTCTCTCTCTCTCTCTCTCTCTCTCTCGTTTCCATTTCAAGCAATAAGTTTCAAATCTATCTCTCATTATTCGAATTTTTCCTTACACAAAATAAGTTTCCAAATCTCTCTCTCTCTCTCTCTCTCTCTCTCTCTCTCTCTCTCTCTCTCTCTCTCTCTCAAAGTTCTAATTTTACCATTTCAAGCAATAAGTTTCAAATTTATCTCTCTCATAGCTACAATATTTCCTTTCAAATAATAAGTAACAAATCTCTCTCTCTCTCTCTCTCTCTCTCTCTCTCTCTCTCTCTCACAAAGTTCTAATTTTACCATTTCAAGCAATAACTTTCAAATTTATCTCTCTCATAGTTCCAATATTTCCTTTCAAATAATAAGTAACAAATCTCTCTCTCTCTCTCTCTCTCTCTCTCTCTCTCTCTCTCTCTCTCTCTCCCAAGATGCTGTGTGCCATCAAGGTAGAGAGATAAAATATCCCGAATCCAGCGAAAATCTCCCGAAGCAAAATGCAGAAGGAATACTTTTAATAACACGACTCGAATCTCCCGAGGAGACCCAGAGAGAGGATTCAATACTTTTTCCTCCGGAGATCGGAAACTAATGTTTAAACCCCTTTCTCTTCTCGCCCCTTCCCCCATAATTCCCCTCCCTTTTATGTAATATATGTTATAAATTCTTAATATAATTATGTCCGTTTCATTTCCTTAATGTCCGTTATTCTCGTATATAAAATAATCTCTCTCCAAAAGTGGACTTTCGACTTCCCCAGTAAAGTTCCAACCCACAGAGAAGTTTCCCTTTCAGCACGTTTCTCTTACTTTTAGTATTGCTTGAGCCATTCGGTTAAAAGGGGGAGAGGGAGGGAGAGGGAGGGAGAGGGAGGGAGAGGGAGATAGGGAGAGGGAGATAGGGAGAGGGAAACAAACAAGGTGACGATAAGTAAAAGGAAAAAAGAGGGAAGCAGATAAATCTAAGTCACGATGGAGAATAGAAGGAGATTTTGAGATCATTTAGAGAGCATTTAGAGAATGTAGAAAGGAGTATTTTGAGAGTACGGAGAGCATTTTAAACACCCTTTTTAAGTTCTATGAGCATTAAAATCGCAATTTAAGAGCATGTCGAATCTTGTGAGACTATTAAAAAGAACTTTCAGAAGCATTTTAAAGAGCATTCTTCGAGCTTTTAAAGAGCATCATTATAAAAGCATAAAAAAGGAGCATTTAATGAGAATTGTGAGATCATGTAACGACTGTTCTGAGAGCATTAGATGAGCATGAAATGAGCATTCAAATATCGTTACAAGAGACTTCAAAAGAGAAATCTTACGTTCGACGTTGAATGAAAAAGAAAAAAAATAGCAAACTTTAAAGGCAGTAATAAAGAGACGATTAAAACTGAAATAAATAATTTCTATTAATTTATAAAGCGTCCAGGATGAACCTAAAGGTGACAGTAACCATATCCGATCAATGATTAATTTTATTGAACCAAAACTCGAAAGCGTAAATACTTTGGTACCTCAGAGAGGACAAAAAAGCGCATTTATTGTTATAAAAAGCACCACTTCTCGCTTCAAGTGTCACTCGACACCCGTCTGTCACTTCGGGACGTGGAACGCACTCTCCCTGCCAAGATAAAGGACGGACATGGATGGACAGAGAGAGACAGAGACAGAGAGACAGAATGGAAGGAATGCTAAAGGGAAGTCGATGGTCTCTTCCTCCTCTTGCTGCAAAGGCTCCAAAATTGGACCAGATCCTGAAGGTGCAACTGGAGGACGTCTTTTATTAAAACTTTGGGACAGGTGCTTCTAATGAACTCAGAAACAGATGCTCTGAGAGAGAGAGAGAGAGAGAGAGAGAGAGAGAGAGAGAGAGAGAGAGAGAGAGAGAGTTAATGGATCCCTTTACGAAAGTAATGAAGAACTTCTCTCTCGAAATTAGATTAAGATTCGTCGGAGGCTGTACGAGGAGGGGGACGAATTTAAAGAGGGGGCGATGAATGAAGGAAAAACAACAACAACAACAAGAGGGGCACTCAGTAGAGCGAAGACCTCAGCCACGGCAGCTTATTTCTCGACCTTTTGTTCCACCTTGACTTTGACTTTTGACCTCAACATGTAATAACTGACGTGGATTTTCAAACACTCAAATTATGAACCAAATTTGAAGTCTCTGTGACAACGATGCCCAAACTTATGGCTGATTACGTGAATTGGACATTTTGCTTGACCGTGACTTTAACCTTTGACCTTGACCTTCCAAAACCTAATATTTTCCAACTTTCTACATAACAGTTGATCCCTGCAAGTTTCATTACTCTACGATTAAAACTTTTGCTAGGAAGCTGTTCATACTAGGTGATTGGCTGGACAAAATAATATTAACCAATCAGCTATTAGGAAGAGGTGCTCTTTTAGTTTGGTAAAGTTTTCTACTACCAATCAGCTAGTAGGAAACTATTCCAAGCTAAAAGGGCACCCCTGCTAGTCAGCTCAAATGTGCCTCACTAAAAATATTGAGTATAGTAAATGATTTGGCTCATTATGATACGTAATATTGTTAAAATCGCATTTTGATAACCCCAGAATCGAAACTACTTTGGTAATTGCTTAAATTAAATAAGAAAATCAGCATTTATTAAGAGCATTTCCCTTCTCTCGTAATTCTTAAAGTTTTACTTCTTGAAAACTGGATAAACCTTCTCCCCTTGAAAATCGAGAGGAAGTCTTCAGAAGACTGGAGTTTCCAATAAGCGAATATTGGGTGGCGATGGAAAAGAGGTTCCAATAATGTTGCAAGATCTCTGTCACTAAAGATTCGGATCTCACAAGCAAGAAGAAGAAGAAGAAGGAGAAGAAGAAGAAGGAAAAACACAATTCTCCAATTATTGATCGGCGCTGACCTCAATTTGACCTTATCTTTTAGCGTTCCGAAGTAGAAAAAATAATGGCTTAAAGGTCACTCATGAGCGGCAGAAGCAAGGTTGCTGTCCTGAACACCAACCATACATGTGCACAGTATCCAAACTCCCCTCCACCCAATGTAGGACCAGGGAGGGCCAGACAATGGGGCTGAAGTAAAGTTCCAAAGAACCACAAGTAGTGCCTACAGTGTGTCGTTTGAGCTCCTCTGTTGGCACTAACCCTATGAGGTAAGAGAGATTACATTCTCCCTTTTGTTAAGTAACCTTATGCTATTTCAAAGTCGAACAATTTCCCCTCAGGATATTAATTTAACCACTCACAAAAGGCAAGGATGTTCGCTTAGTTAGAGCCCCATTATCTCCTCTATTCATAGAAAAGGTCAAACGTTGGCTAAAAGGTCAAAAGCCCTTCGAAGATAATACCCAATCATTGAACGTTTGCCTTAAGTAGAGGTCGAATGTTTGTTAAAGTTTGCCTTAAGTAGAGATCGAACGTTTGCCTTAAGTAAAGGTCGAACTTTTGTTAAGGTTTACCTTCAGTAGAGGACGAATGTTTGTCAAGGTTTACCTTCAGTAGAGGACGAATGTTTGTTAAGGTTTACCTTCAGTAGAGGACGAATGTTTGTTAAGGTTTACCTTCAGTAGAGGACGAATGTTTGTTAAGGTTTACCTTCAGTAGAGGACGAATGTTTGTTAAGGTTTACCTTCAGTAGAGGACGAATGTTAGTTAACGTTTGCCTTTAGTAGAGGACGAATGTTTGTTAAGGTTTACCTTAAGTAGAGGACGAATGTTTGTTAAGGTTTACCTTAAGTAGAGGACGAATGTTTGTTAAGGTTTACCTTAAGTAGAGGACGAATGTTTGTTAAGGTTTACCTTCAGTAGAGGACGAATGTTCTTCAGTAGAGGACGAATGTTTGTTAAGGTTTACCTTCAGTAGAGGTCGAATGTTTGTTAAGGTTTACCTTCAGTAGAGGTCGAATGTTTATTAACACTTGCCTTAAAAGTAGAGGTCGAACGTTTGTTAATTTACCCTAAAAAAAATTACCAGGATAAAATCTAAACATTCCCGAACCTAAACATCTGGACGTTTCAGTTCACGAAACATTTTTTAAGATTAGAAAAGAAGAACGTTTCCCCATAGAGAAGCCATCGAAGCAGGGAATGGGAGCCTCCTGTCAGCTCTAAGGGTGGGCTAACCTTTAAGCTACTTTTGGGGGGTGGGTGGGCCAGATGCCATGGCGCCCTTTGAAGGAATTTGGTTGGTCTTTAAAGAATGGGATTCGAAATAGCTCCACTGGATTTAGGATCACTATTCTATTCTAGAAATAACTTCAGGGCAAACTTGAATAAGTTTATTTTAGGGATATCAACCTTTTTGCCTAATAGGTTTGAAACTACAATAAAACTAAGAATATTCTCTGGCGGGACCTCAGTGAATATACATATACTAGGCTGGCTAGTACAGTGGTAACCTGTCTGCCTAGCATTCGCATGGCGGCAGATCGATCCCAGCCCGGGACCATGAGTTTAAGGTGTTTACTGTGGAGGCCACTGGGGGTTGGGCTGGCCCGGCTGACGGTCTGATGAGCTTCTATTCTGATGGAACGAACTAAAACCAGACACCTTTAAGATTTATAAATTCCTTTATATAGTTTTTAGGAAATAAAAAAAAAATATATAACTTGATTTTAGATTTTTGCCTGAAAGAAATAGGAGTAAAATTCAGTCCAAAGTCCATAATATTGTGCAAAAATCCGGGAGAAATTATTAGCAATTTCTTAGAGCCACAAAATAAGTCATCGCAGTATTCCCAGAGAGGTCATGAAACCTCCATTAACCTTTGACCTCCTTAAAAGCCAATGATGGAAAAAAAGGGTGTGGAAAATTAGCCCATGTTGCAAAAACATCCCCATAAATTGAGTTTTGAAGCGTTTAACTTTGGCGATAGAAGGGAAGTCGCCAATATTTCAACCGGGATTGAGGCTAATATCTTCTGAAGGAGGTATATCCATTTTGACCTTTTTTTTTTCTTTTTTAATAACCATCAAACTTTATCGTGTTTCGTTTTTTTTTTTTTTTTGCTTCTTAAGAGAATCATAAAAAAAAAGAATTTTGAGAGAGAAGAATTACTAGAGGCAGAGTGTTTGAAAATAAGGCGATGCAAAATTTTAGAAGTTTGTCGAGAAAAAAACTTTCAAATATGACGAGAGAGAGAGAGAGAGAGAGAGAGAGAGAGAGAGAGAGAGAAATTCTATTTTTTTCTAGTCTTTCTATTGCTTTCCATCTCCACCTAATTGTGACCCGCAGGAGTCGAGTACCAACCAGGTACATATTTCAAGTGAAGAGAAATATACTGGGTCAGAAAGTCGAGGGGGGACCACTGAGAGAGAGAGAGAGAGAGAGAGAGAGAGAGAGAGAGAGAGAGAGAGAGAGAATACAATTCTTTTTATGTGTTGTATTAAAACTAAACGCATAGAAACACTTTCAATGCAACGTAGTTCCTCAACAGCTGTTCTCAATTGAAAGTCTGAAATCCACCAAAGGACTTTTTCATTCATTCAGCCTCAAAACGGAATGAGTCACTCGAAATAAAATCCAGAAAAGTCTATTGAAAAAAAAAAACAACAATGATAGATTTACGAATGCAATTTTCCAAAAGCCTTTTTTTCGGATGATATCAAAACCATTTCAATTTGTTTCGTTCTATTTGTGTTCAATTCTGTTTCTGTCTCTATCGAAACAATAACAACTACTACTACTACTAATACTACTACTACTACTACTACTTTCTATCACTACCAAAACAACAACAACAACAGAAAAGACAATGACTACTATTACTATTACTACTAATACTACGACTACTACTACTACTACTACTTTCTATCACTACCAAAACAACAACAACAACAACAACAGCAACAACAAACAGTACTACTACTACTACTACTACTACTACTACTACTACTTCTTCTTCTTCTTCTTTCCAAAACCAAATCCCTAATTCAATTTTTTTTCATATCTTTCGATGTTTCTCATCCGAGAATTTAATTGCAAACAAATATATGATTAAGTAAAGCAGAAATAAATTATCTAAAACATTCATCATAAAGAAATCAAGAAAACGAATAACTAAAATGCATAGTAGTTCAGACCCATTAAGTTTTCCATTGAGAAGAAATTTAGAGCAACAATGTAAGGACATTTCTGTCATGTGATTTAAGCTACATGTCTCATAGCTTGATTGGTAGAGTCCTCGCAGGAA
Source organism: Palaemon carinicauda (assembly GCF_036898095.1). Lineage (NCBI taxonomy): Eukaryota > Metazoa > Arthropoda > Malacostraca > Decapoda > Palaemonidae > Palaemon > Palaemon carinicauda. The sequence continues at coordinate 26,625,220 of NC_090756.1, forward strand.
TGGTTTCGACTGAGAGGCAGGGCAGGGGTTCGAATCTCTGCCCAGTCAGAAGCTAATAACACACACACACATAAGCCATATATATTTTTGATACATTAATGCCTTGATTCTCTTAACGACCTCGGGATCAGAGCCCCAGGCAAAATCACACGAAGACGAGAGCTTGTGACCGTCCGGGAATCGAACCTTGGTCCGGCAAGCTTGTATAGACAGTGACTACCACTTGGCCACGAAGATATATATATATATATATATATATATGTCCTGGACGAGATGGGACCCCTACACGTACCAAACACGTTGGGAGGAAAATGTAAATATCAAGAAATTAGTTTTGGGGTGAATTTATTAGTAATTTGCATAGCTTGCAAGTTCCATGAATTGATAAATTGATAAATGGTCGTTTGAATGGTACATTTAATCTGTAATTTCATGTATTTTGGTGGGGGGTGAGATATTCCATGAAATGTAATTATATTTTTCTTGATAGAACAGAATGTCGAACTTTATATATGAATATTAATATAAAGGGGAATAAACTTGACATTAAGACTTGCCATTATCTAGCCCGGGGAGGAAGGTACAGTCAAAATAATTATTCTTACCAACGGAAGAGTGTCTATCCTGACTTTTGAATTTGACTGTTACGTCCAGCCTTCCTGTTTCCGAGTGAGCTTTGCGTCTCAACATTCTCTCTAGTAAGTAAATAAATGAATAATTAAACGAATAAATGAATGAATAAATAAATAAATAAATAAATAAACTTATAATATGAAACACTGATGCCAAAAGAAGATCATGATGATCATGATGATGATAGAAAAATCAGAAAAATTCAACACAATAACATTGATTTTCTGCAATATTAAGAATATGAGAGAGAGAGAGAGAGAGAGAGAGAGAGAGAGAGAGAGAGAGAGAGAGTGTTAACACATTATCTCTCAACACGACCACAAACTATGTTTTGATGCATTAAACATTCAGTGAATAACATTGTCATAACTAAATTATAATTTCATAAACTTCATATTGACAGGAATTCTGCAAAACAACATCGAGAAATTATTGTTCTGAAAAACATAAGATAAGATTATTCATGTATTCAAATTCAATCGACTTAAACAGACGCTAGTGTTCTCTCTCTCTCTCTCTCTCTCTCTCTCTCTCTCTCTCTCACAAGCAGTTCTAATTTTACCATTTTATGTTAAAGGTTTCAACTTTCTCTCTCTCTCTCTCTCTCTCTCTCTCTCTCTCTCTCTCTCACACAAGCAGTTCTAATTTTACCATTTTATGTTAAAGGTTTCAACTCTCTCTCTCTCTCTCTCTCTCTCTCTCTCTCTCTCTCCGCATACTTCTAAATCTGGCCTTTTATTTTACCTTCGTTGGGAGATTAAGATATGATATCTTAAAGAGGTTGGAGATTAAGATGTGATATCTTAAAGAGGTTGGAGATTGAGATGTGATATCTTAAAGAGGTTGGAGATTGAGGTGTGATATCTTAAAGAGGTTGGAGATTGAGATGTGATATCTTAAAGAGGTTGGAGATTGAGATGTGATATCTTAAAGAGGTTGGAGATTAAGATGTGATATCTTAAAGAGGTTGGAGATTAAGATATATCTTAAAGAGGTTGGAGATTAAGATGTGATATCTTAAAGAGGTTGGAGATTAAGATATATCTTAAAGAGGTTGGAGATTAAGATGTGATATCTTAAAGAGGTTGGAGATTAAGATGTGATATCTAAAGAGGTTGGAGATTAAGATATATCTTAAAGAGGTTGGAGATTAAGATATGATATCTTATATAGGTTGGAGATCAAGAAAGCATTAAAACAAAAGATTTGCTGTTCACTAAAGGAAAGACGAAGGAAGATTTCCATTTAGACCTTGCATCCACAAACATCTTCAGGAATGTTATGCCTTCCAATCTTTAATCTAGATAAAAACAGCAACTCACCCAACCTACTACAATTTCTCTCGTTCCTATCATCAACTTCTATGCCTATTGACGCAAAGGGCCTCAGTTAGATTTCACCAGTCATCTCTATCTTTACCTTCTAAATCAATACTACTTCGCGCTTCTTAGTCCTCAGCCATGTAGGCCTCTGTCTTCCATCTCTTTTAGTGTCTTGTGAAGCCCCGTTGAAAGTTTGGTGAACGAATCTCTCTTGGGGAGTGCAAAGAGCATGCCCAAACCATCTCCATCTATCCCTCATCATGATCTCATTTACATATGGCACTCGAGTAATCACTCTTATAAAAGAGAGAAAATAATAATAGATATCCTACATCTTTCCATTCTCTTTTATTATTATTATTACTTACTTACTTACTAAGCTACAACCCTGGTTGGAAAAGCAGGATGCTATAAGCCCAGGGACTCCAACAGGGAAAAATACCCCAGTGAGGAAAGGAAACTCAAGGAGAAATAAAACGCTACAAAAAGAGTAACATTAGAATAAATATCTCTTATATAAACTGTAAAAACTATAACAAGAGGAAGAGAAATAAGATAGAATAGTGTGCCCTCAAGCACCAAAAACTAGACCATAAAATCCCCTCTAGACATCCTCATCTCCTTATCTCCCAAGGGTCAGAGACACTTGGCAGGGTCACCCCAGGTCATTTTAGGGTGTTGGACACCAATCGGTTTCCTTAAGAACATCTGTAGGTGACTGATAAGAACAGATAAGATGAGAGGGGAGTGTCAGGGGGTAGAGGAAGTTGGGGTGTGAACTGAAGGGTGATTCATTTGTAGGACGTAGGGGATTCTGAAGGATATAGGATGTTGATGGGATGGGGAATTTTGGGAGGGGTGTGCTTAAAAGAGGGCTTGGTTTTTTGTTGTTCAAATTAGTTGTTTATCTTTGATGCTTATTTTAGTTTGTTTTTTCTTTCTTTTCAGCAGTTTATACTTTATTTTATCTTTTCTTTTGCTATATCTAATTACATTACATATTTGGGAACAACAACAACATCATCATCAACAATAACAATAACAACAACAATAACAAAAACAATAATAACAATGAAAAAAAGGTTTGTCAATGTTCATTTCTGCTCATATATTGTATTTTCATCTTTCTCAAGTGAATTTGGTATTTCAAAATCTGGTAACACCGCATGAGAGGGGGTTGGGGTGTGTGTGTGTCCCTTACAGGAAGGGGGGGGGAGATCTCTTAGACTCCCCCTCACAGGAAGGGGGGAGAGATCTCTTAGACGCCCCCTTACAGGAAGGGGGGAGAGATCTCTTAGACGCCCCCTCACAGGAAGGGGGGAGAGATCTCTTAGACGCCCCCCTTACAGGAAGGGGGGAGAGATCTCTTAGACGCCCCCTCACAGGAAGGGGGGAGAGATCTCTTAGACGCCCCCTTACAGGAAGGGGGGGGGAAATCTCTTAGACGCCCCCTTACAGGAAGGGGGGAGAGATCTCTTAGACGCCCCCTTACAGGAAGGGGGGAGAGATCTCTTAGACGTCCCCTCACAGGAAGGGGGGAGAGATCTCTTAGACGCCCCCTTACAGGAAGGGGGGAGAGATCTCTTAGACGCCCCCTTACAGGAAGGGGGGGGGGAAATCTCTTAGACGCCCCCTCACAGGAAGGGGGGGAGAGATCTCTTAGACGCCCCCTTACAGGAAGGGGGGGGGGGGATCTCTTAGACGCCCCCTTACAGGAAGGGGGGGGGAAGATCTCTTAGACGCCCCCTTACAGGAAGGAGGGGGAGAATCTCTTAGACGCCCCCCTTACAGGAAGGGGGGGGGGGGGAATCTCTTAGACGCCCCCTTACAGGAAGGGGGGGGGGGAGATCTCTTAGACGCCCCCTTACAGGAAAGGGAGGTATATCCCCCCCCCTCCAGGATCAAACTGCTCTTGGGTACATTTTAAAACTTTGGACTTTTTCTCCGGAAATTTCCAAACACTTTTTTTTTCCAATTTTCTTTTCCAATAAGGCCCTTCGAGAGCCTGCAGGCTAACCCGTCCAGGACTTGGGGATTTGGGGAGATGAGCAATGGGGAGAGAATGTGGGGAAAGGATGAGGAAAGCCAGGCCAGGGATAATATCCCATTCCCCCCCCCCCACCCAAAAAAAAGATCCATTTCGTTTGTCTTGGGCAAACTCTTGTCTTTTCGTGATAGATATTTCAGTTTTCGTCATTTTATAAAGACTTTTTTATGTTTATATTTGGTTTGGCTTTATCACTATAGCAGCATGAATTAATATTTATATTTTATTAATATTATTTTTGATATATATTACAATCATTTTTATTTCTTATCTTTTTATTACCATTAATCAAATATGATATTTCTGAAAAGTGTCTGCTAATTTCATTCTAGTATCGTATGAAAATACTTTATAACAACAACAGCAACAACAGCGACAACCACAACAATAATAATATTAACAAAAACTTACTTTCTTACTTTACTTTGATGGCTACTTTTCCGGTCACAAACAGAAGGGGAACCCCACTCTCTACAGGACCTCCACTGTCGTTTTAACTTGTTCGTTCACAGTATTTATCTTTTCAAGTTACATATCGTTCAGTTATTGTTAAATCGTCACAGTCAAAAGACTCATGAAATAAGAAAGTCTTCCGTTTCCTCTTGAAAGCCTTAATGTCTTCGATCATTCGAATGTTTCGTGGGAGCTTATTATATAGTCTCGGGGCCGAAATAGAATAACAATAACAACAACAACAACAATAATAATAATAATAGAACTCTCTCTCTCTCTCTCTCTCTCTCTCTCTCTCTCTCTCTCTCTCTCTCTCAATAAACTGTTTCTCCAATAAAGAGTACAAATCGGCTCCCGAGGACATCTCCGGAATCGCAGAACCAAAAGAATAACTCCTAATAAGACCCCGGAGGCCCGAGGAGGGGAGGAGTCCCCGAGGAACTTCTTATCATATCTGGTCGTGGCATTTGGAAGCTATTGGGTTTTACACCCCCTCCCCCTCTCCCCTCCCCCCTACTTCTCCCTACCCTGGTCTTACCCCCTCAAAAACATTAATTACTCCTCCTCTTGCTCCATTCTTCGTAGATCTTCAAGTTTGAATTTTTGTCTTCGCTTCTTCTTTATTTCTCAGTTATCATTTTAGCCTTATTCTTTTCCTAATCATTATTGTTATCATTACCAATAAACATTATTTACTCTTCTTCTTTCTCCCTTCTTCGTAGATCTTCAAGTTTGAATTTTTGTCTTCACTTCTTCTTTATTTCTCAGTTATCATTTTAGCCTTATTCTTTTCCTTATCATTATTGCCAATAAACATTAATTGCGCTTCTTCTTTCTCCCTTCTTCGTAGATCTTCAAGTTTGAATTTTTGTCTTCGTTTCTTCTTTATTTATCAGTTATTTTCTTCAGCTTATTCTCCTTCGTCTTCTTCTTCTTATTATTATTACCAAAATTATCAAGCTTCATGAAATTCTTATTTATGTCACTATTATTAGGATATATATATAGCCAGATGACTTTTATGTTGGGGCCGGGTAGCCATTCAGGGATGAAGTAACACTCCACAGAAGTTGGATAGCAAGATAGAAGAAAATATGAAGGGATGGAAGCGAAATTGAAAGCTAAAAAGTGGGTGCACCATTCAGTAACTGTCACAGTCCACTGCACGAGGATAACTAAAATATTATCCTCTATAAAGATTATCATTATTATTTACCAATAAACACTAACGGAAGTAAACAGATTCTTATCTTCTTTTACTAAATGCCCAGAAATCGTTGTTTTAAAGCCAGTTTTCTATCTATAGTGAAATCTATTGGTAAAATTCGTCCGTATCAGCAGAGACTGAAATCGGAACCAAACTCCTGATCATGGTAGTTTTCTGACAGTAGATTTCCAAGCCTTAGTCCCTTAAGAAATTCTTAGATATCTTATTAGACCTAATATTCTAGTAGATATTGTCAACAACAACAACAACAACAATAATAAATGCAGTCATTTCTAGTCCACTGTATGTCAAAGGCCTCAGACACGTCCTTACTCAAGTCTGGGGTTTGGCCAGTTTTCATCACCACGTTGGCCACTGCAGATGGGTGATGGTGAAGACCTTATTCTGATCGCCCCAATAAACCAACCTAGTATGTGTGTCCATGACTAGTACAGCTTTGCTGATCATGGCAATACACAAACCCTTTCACCACGTTAAGGTATCGCCACTCAGAAAGGGCATAATGTCAAAGGTTACAGTTAATCAGGGGGACATGTTAATACATTAACTGACCTGAGCTAATGTTGTTTAACTTCTCAGCTGTAAAGGTCCAGAGGTGTAAGAAACGTGTTGGTGTTACCACCACAGAATTTGAACCTTATTGTAAGAATTATCTGTCATCTTCATCTGATTTTCAAGTTCCGTGGGAAGTTTTGAAGGATTAAAAGCCCGCTCATGAGTGGCAGAGGCAAGGGACAGTAGCAATGTCCTGGATACTGACTACATATACATATGATCAGCGTCCATGCCCCCTCCTCATCAAACTAGGACCAGGGAGGGCCAGGCAATGGCTGCTGATGACTCAGTAGATAGACCTACAGGCTCTCCTTAACAACCCCATCCGTGGCTCACAAGAATGTTCAGATTTCAGGCACTACAAGTAGCTGCAGAGCTTCAGCGGGATTCGAACCAAAGTCTAACAGATTGCCAGGCAGGGACTTTATCAATATACCACCACAACACTCGTGATGATCCAGTTTGGAAGACATCTTAGACTAAGACGATGCCAAGAGCAACAATTCGAACGATTAAGAATTTCCAAATGATGGAAAAATACATAATTCCACGTCGTTCGATTCACCTGCTCGCGGCTTCGTTTGAAACGAGCGAACTCCCAAGTCTAAAATGACACACGGGGAAATTTATAGTCCAAACTTCCCTTAGCCTTGGGACATAAATTCTCAGAGAGAGAGAGAGAGAGAGAGAGAGAGAGAGAGAGAGAGAGAGAGTTTTAATATCGATGAAAAACGTCTCAATTGTGTGAATAATTTCTGCGAAGAATTATAGATGAAGAAAGTCTATGATAAAGTTTTTAACATTATCATAATTTTTAATAAATATCATAATTACGAGGTTATAAAGGCAATATTATTACCTCCGCCAGGAGGGTATGTTTTCGGTTCGGTTTGTTTGTTTGTTTGTTTGTTTGTTTGTTTGTCTGTCTGTCTGTGGACAACGTAGAGGCCACATTTCTACACGGAATCACTTCAAACTTGGCCAAGTAGTTCCCCAATGTGTATGGAAGAACTGATTAAATTTTGGTCAAGGTCACCCCAAGGTCAAGGTCACAGGGGTCACTGGTGTCACTATGACATAAGTGGCCATATCAAGAGACAGAAATAAAGCACTGACTTTTGCATAAGCCAACAGGGAAGTCCTAGTCCAGGCGCAACCCATGGGTGATGTTCAAATTTATAAAGGTCAAAGGTCAAGGTCATATTGGTGCATTATATCAATGTCATATTAAGTATCAGTGGCAAATGAACAAAGATCACTTGAAGGTCAAAAGTCAAGCAGGTCACTTGAAGGTCAAGGTCACGTGAAGGTCAAGGTCACGTGAAGGTCAAGGTCACCTGAAGGTCAAGGTCACGTGAAGGTCAAGTACACTTGAAGATCAAGGTCACTTGAAGCCAAGGTCATGTGAAGGTCAAGGTCACGTGAAGGTCAAGGTCACTTGAAGGTCACGTGAAGGTCAAGGTCATGTGAAGGTCGAAGTCACATCAATTCATGATTCTAGGACATATGGCGCTCTAGGTCACCTTGGCGGAGGTATGTCCTCTACGAGGACCATGTCCGCGTTCAGGACTTGCTCACTTGTTATTATTATTACTATTATTATTATCATTATTATCATTATTAGCTAAGCTACAACCCTAATTGGAAAAGCAGAATGTTATAAGCTCAAGAGCTCCATCTGGGAGAAATAGCCCAGTGAGGAAAAGCAATAAGTTAACACAAAATTATTATTATTATTATTATTATTATTATTATTATTATTATTATTATTATTATTATTATTATTATTACCAGCCAAACTACAACCCTAATTGGAAAAGCAGAATGGAATAAGCTCAAGAGCTCCATCAGGGAGAAATAGCCCAGTGAGGAAAAGCAATAAGTTAACACAAAATTATTATTATTATTATTATTATTATTATTATTATTATTATTAGCTAAGCTACAACCCTAATTGGAAAAGCAGAATGTTATAAGCCCAAGAGCTCCAACAGGGAAAAATAGCCCAGTGAGGAAAATAAATAAGTTAACGCAAAATAGTGGGCCTGAGTATACCCTCAAGCAGCTACTGATAATGTTATAATGTCCTTCAACTTTCATAAATTTTCTTATTAAACATCTTTAATCTCCTGATAGACTTTAAAAGAAACCCTCGGAGAGAGAGAGAGAGAGAGAGAGAGAGAGAGAGAGAGAGAGACAGGGGTAATTTTCCTTAGGTAAAGTTAGAAGGAAAACTTTCTTTGTCATTACGAAAATCTTAATAAAAGATGAAATTAATCTCCCTTTCTATTATCTTGATGGATAGCTATTGGTAAAAGCATATATATATATATATATATATAATATATATATATATATATATATATATGTATATATATATATATATATATCCTCCTACACCTATTCACGCAAAGGGCCTTGGTTAGATTTCGTCAGTCCTCTATATCCTGAGCTTTTAAATCAATACTTCTTCTTTCATCATCATCTACATCACGTTTCATAGTCCTCAGCCATGTGGGCCTGGGTCTTTCAACTCTTCTACTGTGTATGTATGTATGTATGTATGTATGTATGTATGTATATATATATATATATATATATATATAATGGATAAATATCAACACAACATCGTGCTCAAATAGAAATAGATTTCTACCTCACACTTGGGATCGAACCCTAGCCCCTTCTAATGGAAGAGTTTGTTAAACAACACAGATTTTTCTAATGATTCATCTCTTACGTCAGAACTGTTTTAATCTTCAATATATTGATTTCCATCTTAAAAATCTTTCGAAGTCTTCAGTTTCATTTAGCTTCTTCGATAGTGAAATGGCTCTGTAGTCGTGCAATCCTAAAATCCGATTTCCAATGTCTTCTTCGTATCTTGTCTGCGTTTATCTATATCCAAAGAATAAATAAAACTACTCTCTTTATAAATAAACAAAAGAATAACTAATTTATCTATCTGTTTGGCCCTCCCCCCCATCATTTCCCCCGAATCATTGTTTTTGAAACAATAGCGCATCGCTCAATACTAAGCTCTGATACTCGCTGCCGTCAGCAAGATCTCATCAAAGCCGCTGTCATATTAATGAATGATGAAAAGTGTATAAATGGGAGTTGAATCTTAATATATAAAGGAATCGATAGGAAATTACTACCTAGTTTTTAAGTGAATGTTACGTAAAAAAGGGAAAGTTTTCTTCAAAAAGGTTAAGTAGTTTTTCTGATATGTCCGTCATGTCAAGTGATGATGATGATAATAATAATAATAATAATAATAATAATAATAATAATAATAATAATAATAATAATAATAATAGTAATAATTGCAACAACAACAACAACAACAACAACAACAACAATAATAATAATGATAATAACAACAACAATAGTAATAACAATAATAATTGCAACAACAACAACAACAAAAACAACAACAATAATAATAATAACAACAACAATAGCAATAGCAATAATAATTGCAACAACAACAACAACAATAATAATAATAATAATAATAATAATAATAACCTACACTCCCCCCAAACCTCACGTGAAGACAAGAAAGTTCTGAATGGAGATACGAAGACGAAATCCTGATTGGATGAATAGCTGGAGCCAAACCTTTCGCACCCCCTCCACCTCCCCTCCCACAGGGGGGGGGGGGTGTCAATGGACTCCTGTGGCTGCTGCCTCATTAGGAAAGGTCAACACGACTCCAAAGGAGGGAAGGAAGGTCATTAATAAATCATGGGTCAATGTAGGTTTTCATTGTGCTGATTCCAATTGAGAAAGTCAGGAGAGTTGGATGAGAGAGGGACTTTGTATGACAGGATCTAATGACTCCGGAAGAGGAGAGTTTTAGAACGATTGTTTCAGTTGGGGTCTTGGAAAAGTTTGGATTGCCTTGGTACCTGTTATTATTAATTATGATAATAATGATAACAATAATAATAATAATAATAATAATAATAATAATAATAATAGTAATAATAATAATAATAATAATAATAATAATAATAATAACGATCAGAATGATGAAGACAACAATCAAAATCATTTGAATCCAAATTATGACAGCCATCACAACACCAGCAATTCTAAAACCAAACTTCACTTGAAGTAAACATATCAATAAAAGTCATAGGGAATCCTAATTATGACAACAACAACAACAACAACAACAGCAGCAACAACAATTCTAAAACCAAACTTGACTTGAGGCAAACCAACTTTTTGTGAACAAGGTCTGTTCTAAATCCTTCACTCCCTCTGAAAAAATCTTTTAGAGACTGGGGATTCCTGAGAGGACGCATAACAGCATCTGGAGACAAAGTGTCCCTGTGAAAGGGTCATTGGATTCAGCCAGCCTCATTAGGAAAGGTCAACATAGGACTCCAAAGGAGGGAAGGAAGGAGGCTCATTTATTAATCATGGGTCATACTCCAAGGCATCCTTCAATGTGCTGACTCCAATTAAGAGAGAGAGAGAGAGAGAGAGAGAGAGAGAGAGAGAGAGACGGGACACATTAGAATGAAAATGGAGAAAAACGTTTAGACTGTTGACACTGATGTGAGTTTGTTTGGAAACGTTGTGCATTAGTCATATGTTTAGATCCACGAGAGAGAGAGAGAGAGAGAGAGAGAGAGAGAGAGAGAATGGATTAATGAACCGTGTCAGCTTCACGCCAGCTCTTCGAGAATTGAAACGTTTTTCAGGATTTATCAAAGTCAAATTATTTTTAAACGTCTGGAGGTTGATGAAGTGAGCTGTCAGGACTCGAGAGAAAGAAAGAAAGGGAAAAGGAAAGAGAAAAAGAAAGCTTTTGTCTGTTATGAACAGATCCGAAAAGACGAGATCTTTAATGTCCAAAGGATGAAAGGATTCTATATATAGGAAGAATGAGAGAATATCCTCAGAGATGAAAAAGATCAATTTTATTCAGGAAGAAGAATTCATTCATTATAAGAAATGAATAATAATAAAAGCGTTGGTACTATAGTGTTGAAAATACTGAAGAAAATAATGGTAGAGAGCAAAAAAAAAAACTAAAAAACAAGAAAAAAAAAAAAAACAATACAATAATGATAAAATGGATCCTACTGCTGAACCTGACAATGGAGCCCACTGCTAAACCTGACAATGGACCTCACTGCTAAATCTGACAATGGAGCTCACTGCTAAATCTGACAATGGAGCTCACTGCTAAACCTGACAATGGAGCCCACTGCTAAATCTGACAATAGTGCCCATTGCTAAACCTGATAATAGAACCCACTACTAAACATGACACTGGAGCCCACTGCTAAACCTGACAATGGAGCTCACTACTAAACCTGACACTGGAGCCCACTGCTGAATCTGACAATGTAGTCCACTGCTTAGTCTGACAATGGAGCCAACTGCTAAACCTGACAATGGAGCTCACTGCTAAACATGACAATGGAGCTCACTGTTAAAACTGACAATGGAGCTCACTGTTAAAACTGACAATGTTGCCCACGGGTAAACCTGACAATGGAGCCCACGGGTAAACCTGACACTGGAGCCCACTGCTGAATCTGACAACATAGTCCACTGCTTAGTCTGACAATGGAGCCAACTGCTAAACTTGACACGAGCCCACTGCTGAATCTGACAATGTAGTCCACTACTTAATCTGACAATGGAGCCCACTGCTGAATCTGACAATGTAGTCCACAACTTAATCTGACAATGAAGCCAACTGCTGAACCTGACAATGGAGCTCACTGCTAAACTTGACACGAGCCCACTGCTGAATCTGACAATGTAGTCAACTACTTAATCTGACAATGGAGTCCACTGCTGAATCTGACAATGTAGTCCACTACTTAATCTGACAATGAAGCCAACTGCTGAACCTGACAATGGAGCTCACTGCTAAACTTGACACGAGCCCACTGCTGAATCTGACAATGTAGTCAACTACTTAATCTGACAATGGAGTCCACTGCTGAATCTGACAATGTAGTCCACTACTTAATCTGACAATGAAGCCAACTGCTGAACCTGACAATGGAGCTCACTGCTAAACTTGACACGAGCCCACTGCTGAATCTGACAATGTAGTCCACTACTTAATCTAACAATGGAGTCCACTGCTGAATCTGACAATGTAGTCCACTACTTAATCTGACAATGAAGCCAACTGCTGAACCTGACAATGGAGCTCACTGCTAAACTTGACACGAGCCCACTGCTGAATCTGACAATGTAGTCAACTACTTAATCTGACAATGAAGCCAACTGCTGAACCTGACAATGGAGCCCACTGCTACATATACCCAATTAATCTGAATAAGAGACAGATATTGTCCTTATTTCTCCCCTGGCGTTATTACATTACAACAAATAACAGCTTTGACGTTAACGAAATTTGCAAATTTGAATTTTAATGTACCACATTACACAAGCCGAATCCCAAGAGAGAGAGAGAGAGAGAGAGAGAGAGAGAGAGAGAGAGAGGTTGTGATATGAAAACAAACTTATTGCCTATGCAGATGATGCTACTCTCTTTGTCTAACCCTTCCAACACACATCAAGTGATGTAACCTCCATCTTATCTTGGGGAGAGAGAGAGAGAGAGAGAGAGAGAGAGAGAGAGATCTATGATGCATAATTATCTAATTCTAATCTATGATGATTCAATATTAAAACGTAAAATTATGATTGAGGGAAACAGGAGATGAAAAAAAAAAATCCCCTAGTGGAAACAGAAGTAGATTAACATCAGAGACAAAAATGACATAATTATATTGGAGGGAGAAAGACAGAAGTTGGGATTGATGATGATGGAAGGAGAATAGAATAAAAGAAGATTGGGATGAAGAATTGTTCAATAAAGAAGACGGGGGAAAAGAAATTAAGAGAGATACGTAATGTCATTATCCAGATCAAAGAGAAGGCCCTGATTGGTGGACCTTCGTGTAGAAAGGGGGATGTAAATCGAAAGGAAAAAGATTTATTGCTAATTAAACATATGAGAGAGAGAGAGAGAGAGAGAGAGAGAGAGAGAGAGAGGTTGTGATATGAAAACAAACTTATTGCCTATGCAGATGATGCTACTCTCTTTGTCTAACCCTTCCAACACACATCAAGTGATGTAACCTCCATCTTATCTTGGGGAGAGAGAGAGAGAGAGAGAGAGAGAGAGAGAGAGAGAGAGAGAGAGATCTATGATGCATAATTATCTAATTCTAATCTATGATGATCCAATATTGAAACGTAAAATTATGACTGAGGGAAACAGGGGATAAAAAAAAAATCCCCAAGTGGAAACAGAAGTAGATTAACATCAGAGACAAAAATGACATAATTATATTGGAGGGAGAAAGACGGAAGTTGGGATTGATGATGATGGAAGGAGAATAGAATAAAAGAAGATCGGGACGAAGAATTGTTCAATAAAGAAGACGGGGAAATGAATAATAAGAAATTAAGAGAGATACAGTACGTAATGTCATTATCCAGATCAAAGAGAAGGCCCTGATTGGTGGACCGACGTGTAGAAAGAAGGATGTAAATCGAAAGGAAAAAGATTTATTGCTAATTAAACATATGAGAGAGAGAGAGAGAGAGAGAGAGAGAGAGAGAGAGAGAGAGGTTGTGATATGAAAACAAACTTTTTGCCTATGCAGATGATGCTACTCTCTTTGTCTAACCCTTCCAACACACATCAAGTGATGTAACCTCCATCTTATCTTGGGGGGGGGGAGAGAGAGAGAGAGAGAGAGAGAGAGAGAGAGAGAGAGAGAGAGAGAGAGCATAATATACATCAGGCCCTACATATACATGACTATCCAAACTTCTCTTTTCCACCATAAGTTGAGCAACATCGAAATCTCCCCAGTACTTGGAAGGGTAACCAGCTTACAAAACACCTCAGGACTCTGGTGTGAGCGGCAACAGATCTCAACAAGCCAAAGGGAGTATGAGAGAGTAAATTAGATTATGAATTTGAGTAATTTAATCCAATCAAGGCAGGTGAAAACGAGCTAAGAAAGACGCCATGTTGAGACCATCATATTTCCTGGGGTACACACTATCTCATCGATTCTGGCTCCTGTTATGGAAATGAAATGGAGTTTGGGTTGTGTGAGGAGGGTATAGGAGAGCTGGGGGAGTCTTAGGGGGGTCTGGTGGGGGTTGTTAATCAACCTGTCTCCTCTCAACTGATTTATCATCCAATTTAATCAGGAAGGGAGCAATTTCGAGGGAAATGGCCATCTCAACGAAGCACTGTAGGCATAACTAGTCTCCTAATGGCTATTGGCCTCAGGTGTACCTACTTAATTGCCTTCTAACTTACCCTCCATCTTTTAACCTTCATAGTTACACCTATGGACTGAACGGTCTTCCAAGGACCAGCGCCAGGTCCCGAAAAGAAAAAAAATGTTGAGATTTAGGACACTGGCTAATAACGTTAGCCAAGCGAAAGGACCCGATTCCTTTTGACCTGAATAGGTTCAAGGGACATGATTTCTTTAGACCTGAAAAGGCCCAATGGACATGTCGACCTGATTCCATTCCACCTGAAATAGACAAAGTGACATGATTTCTTCGGGCCTAAAGATAATGGTGACTCAGACAACAAGAAATAGAATAAGATCTATGGAACCTTTGTTTATGAAACTTTTGTTTATGAGTCCTTTGTTTATGAGTCCTTTGTTTATAATACCTTTGTTTAGGAGGCCCTCATTTAGGAGGCCCTCGTTTATAAGACTTTTGTTTATAAGCCCTTTGTTTATAAGCCCTTTGTTTATGAGGCCTTTGTTTATGAGACGTTTGTTTACAAGACCTTTGTTTATAAGCCCTTTGTTTATAAGCCCTTTCTTTATGAGGCCTTTATTTATAAGACCTTTGTTTACGAGCCCTTTGTTTACGAGACCTTTGTTTACGAGACTGTTGTTTATAGGCCCTTTGTTTATAAGCCCTTTCTTTATGAGGCCTTTATTTATAAGACCTTTGTTTATAAGCCCTTTGTTTACGAGACCTTTGTTTATGAAAACTTTGTTTGTAAGACCTCAGTTTATAAGGACTTTGTTTGTGACACCTTTGTTTATGAAACCTTTGTTTACAGGGCCTTTGTTTATAAGGACTTTGTTTATGACACCTTTGTTTATGAGACCTTTGTTCTTTGTACATATTCAACCAAATATCCAATTGAATTATAAGGGAAATATATAACCAACATTGGTCCTGTCATTCAAATCCCCTGAATAGTTTTGCAGCATAGTTCAATGAAGAAAAGACCATCATTTCATGAAACGTGTGGATGCATATATTATACGGATGAACAATGAGGTTGGATGACTCCCCTATTCATCCTGTGGCAGCATCCAAATAGAGATTGGCCCGGAACGAGCTCCTAAAATCATCTCAATAAAGAGAGATGATGATGATGAGGATGCTGATGACATTGGGATCATATTACATTAGTTATCCTCTTCTCATTAGCAGCAGAAAGGGGGGGGGGGCGGTGAGGGGGAATGGAGGGGGTACAGCCCCCTTTTTCATAACTCATATTAATCATATATGATTGGTAGATACCATAGATATTCTCTCTCTCTCTCTCTCTCTCTCTCTCTCTCTTTCTCTCTCTACCCAAAAGAAAATGGAGTCTCCGCGGATGGACTAAAAAGTCTTTGAGAGATCCAAAATCCTTGTAACTACATGTAACTCTCTCTCTCTCTCTCTCTCTCTCTCTCTCTCTCTCTCTCTCCTTCAAACACACTATTTTTCTCTCTCTCTCTTTCTCTCTCTACCCAAAAGAAAATGGAGTCTCCGCGGATGGACTAAAAAGTCTTTGAGACATCCAAAATCCTTGTAACTCTCTCTCTCTCTCTCTCTCTCTCTCTCTCTCTCCTTCAAACACACTATTTTTCTCTCTCTCTCTTTCTCTCTC
Source organism: Palaemon carinicauda (assembly GCF_036898095.1). Classification (NCBI taxonomy): domain Eukaryota; kingdom Metazoa; phylum Arthropoda; class Malacostraca; order Decapoda; family Palaemonidae; genus Palaemon; species Palaemon carinicauda. The sequence continues at coordinate 26,641,386 of NC_090756.1, forward strand.
TACCCAAAAGAAAATTTAGTCTCTGCGGATGGACTAAAAAGTCTTTGAGACATCCAAAATCCTTGCAACTCCGTGTAACTCTCTCTCTCTCTCTCTCTCCTCTCTCTCTCTCTCTCTCTAGGTTTTTATGTACTAAGCTTGTCTATTGATGAAAATAGCAGAGGGAAATATAAGGAAGATTTGATGATAAGAATGATCTAATTCCATAAATTCTATGAGAATTAACGAGA
>NC_090756.1:26646615-26649999 GCF_036898095.1 Palaemon carinicauda
TCTCTCTCTCTCTCTCTCTCTCTCTCTCTCTCTCTCGAGTGCATACGCTCCTGAACCCTATATGATGACCACTAAGTCATAATCTATCTCGTTTAGTCTCAATTAGTAGATAGAAAAGGTCAAACTTAAATCTCTTAAGATACAAGAGTCCCTTTATGGTTATAACTTGTAGTTCTGATCTCTTACAAACGTTTATATTATCTGCAGAACTTTCGAAACATAAAAATGAAAATGGAAATATAAAATAGACTTGAATTATTAGTTTTAAGTTGTTGAAATAAGTTTAGGTAGAAATATTTATTTTTATGTGGGTTGTTGTCGACTTAACTCCCCCAAGAGACTTAGCTTACAAGAGGAGGTCTGTTTAATATAACGAATGAAAGATTTGAAAGACACAAATGAAAACAGAACATTGATGAATAAGGGAGATGAGATAAGAAGAGAAATGATGGAAGATGATGATAATCTTCTAATGAACTAAAAGGAAAGAAACAAAGAAACAAATGAAGAAAGAGAATCTCAGGAGAAGCAATCAAGAGAATATTCCAGTCAATTGATATTCCGGTCTTGGCACTTTGAAATCAGACAGTCAGTCCGAGAAAGACACCTCTCTCTCTCTCTCTCTCTCTCTCTCTCTCTCACAGCAACAAAGTGATATAAAAACCTGGACAATTTGTCAAAGGAGCTTTATATTATTCTTATTATTAATAGATTTTTAAACATTTCTTCGGGAGTAAGATTTTCCGAAAAGAAAATAAGGTGATAAGTGATATATTTTATGAGGAATAATCTATTAAAAACCTCGTAACAACAACAAAAACAACAACAACAACAACAAAAATCTAACAATATCGACGAATTCAAACAATTTCTTTCTATCCCAATAAAGCAAGATACTTCATTTAATAATGAATCATTGGTAAAACGATCATCGCTACTTTCCGAGAATCCAAAAAAAAAGAAAACAAGGATTAGGAAGTAATTGAAGTTTGCCAGAGGCACGATAACCTCCCTCCATCCTAAATAGCCGAAGAAAATTCTTGATTCTGTTAAGACATTTGGGTCATTAGCTGAGAAACGTAGCGAATCTAAGACTTTTTGAGGAAACACAGATAATCAACTTAATTCACTCTCTCTCTCTCTCTCTCTCTCTCTCTCTCTCTCTTTCGCTCTCTCTCTCCTACAGCAAACAGAGAGAGAGAGAGAGAGAGAGAGAGAGAGAGAGAGTCATCTGTATATTTTAGAATTTAGACTCCTGCACAAAAATATTTCCTCATCAAACTAAATATAGAGTTTATGCTTCATACATTCCCAGCGTTTTATTAATAAATCTGAACTGAAATACCTTTCTCCCCTTTTTAAAGGCCAATACATTCAGTGGATAAAATTAATCTACACCAGAATAAAATAAATATAAAAAAACAGAAAATCTATTTGTGAATATTAAAATCGAGTTGGAAACTCCCAATGGAAAATGTGTAAAATCACATCAGGGCAGAAATTTTACATGAGTTGGATTCAATCTTATTTTGCTCTTCAATAATAAGAAACTGAACCTTTTTGATGGATGATTGACAGAGTATAAGGTTCAGCTGATTGATTGAGACAAGGTTTAATCCATGGAAGGTTCAAAGGTTCAGATATTATTCCATAACTAGTGTATGCGGCCTGTCAAAAATGAAGGCTAAATATTTAGATAGATATGCACACACACACACGCAAATTCAACCCTTTTCACCCACTCCCCCTTTCCTAGCTACAACACGGCAGTTTGGGCAATTAGTGGGAGATTGTGGTTTAAGAATGTACCTCAACATGGTATGACTACTTCCTCTATCTCATACCAGAGAGACGGGGAGAGACCATGCCGCCGAGCGTAACTGGAAAGAAATTGTATATATATATATATATATATATTTATATGTATATATATTCATAAATATATATATATATATATATATGTGTATATATATATATATATATATACACACACACACACATATATATATATATATATATTATATGTATCTATATATATATTATCATATATATCTATATATTATATATATAAATATATATATATATATATATATGTATATACATATATATATATATATATCTATATATATAAATATATAAATATATAACATATATAAATATTTATATATATATATATATATATATAATATATCTATATATATATATTATATATATAAATATATAAATATATAACATATATAAATATATATAAATATATATATATATAAATATATATATTATATATAAATCCAGACACTTTTTATTATATAGGGAAGATATTTAACAGGAAAATACAAATATTACAATATTATTAATTCAAATTTAATTTCCAAATTGGAACACTTCCAAATCAATGAAATAAAATAGAATTTTCTATGGGAATAAAACCATAGAAATCCCCATTAATACTTCCCATAGATAAGCCACGAATCCTTATTCATGATTATTCTCTCCTTCTCCTATTCTCTCTCCTTATTCCCTTGGTTATCGTCTCTTTCTCCCATTTTCCCTCTCCCTATTCCCGGACGGAATATAATTCCGTGTTTATCAAAAATGGAGTGAGAATGATAACAAGCATCCAATTACATCAGTCACCTTCGTCTGGGGGAAGTTAACGAACTCATTAGACCTTAATGACCTCTGATACAGGACGGAAATGATCAACCACCTCCCTCTCTCTCTCTCTCTCTCTCTCTCTCTCTCTCTCCAATCAAAACGTATACAATCTAGGTGGATTTGATCGCCCTTACTTAGACATAACAGGAGAGAGAGAGAGAGAGAGAGAGAGAGAGAGAGAGAGAGAAAGGGGGGGGGGGGGTAAATCTATTGTAATGTAAACCTCGACATAAGCATGAATACTACTAGGTATCTATATAAAGAAGAACCACATACACACAAATATATATATACATATATATATATATATATATATATTTATATATTTATTTATATATATATATATATATATATATATAGATATATCTATATATATATATATCTATCTATATATATATATATATATATATGTATATATATGTATATCTTAACTGCAATAAGGCCCATATAAAAATAAAGCAAAGGTGAGAATAACCTTTTATTCATTCGTCCCAAAAAGGGAGAGGCAAAACAAAAGAGAAAGAAGGAGATAGAGGGGAGAAGATAAAAAGGAACCGAGGGAGAGACAAGGCAAAGAGGGAGAGAGAGAAAGAGAGAGAAGAGACATATGCAAATATTATGGAATAGAACATTCAACACTAAATTGCATTAACTGACTTTTGAGAGAGAGAGAGAGAGAGAGAGAGAGAGAGAGAGAGAGAGAGAGAGAGAGGTATTCCGTGTACAATG
>NC_090756.1:26650499-26652999 GCF_036898095.1 Palaemon carinicauda
TGTATAACTATTTTTATTAATAAAACCTTCATTATCTCCGCCCAATGAAGTTAGAAGGAGGTTATGTTTTACAACTTGTTTGTATGTGTGTTTGTTTGTGAACAGCTTCCTGGCCACAATTTGAATCGTAGAGGAATGAAACTTTCGGGGATTAACTGTTATGTAAAAAGCTGGAAATTATTAAATTTTGGAAGGTCAAGGTCAAAGGTTAAGGTCACGGTCAATCAAAATGTTCAATTCACGTAATCAGAGACTGTGTGTGTTTGTTTGTGAACAGCTTCCAGGCCACACTTTTAATCGTAGAGTAATGAAACTTACTGGGATTAACTCTTATGTATAAAGCTGAAAAGGATTAAATTTTAGATCAAGGTCAAAGGTCAAAGGTCAAGGTTACGGTCAAGCAAATGTTCAAATCACGTAATCAGAGTCTATGTGTGTGTGTTTGTTTGTGAACAGCTTCCTGGCCACAACTTTAATCGTAGAGTAATGAAACTTCCAGGGATTAACTGTTATGTATAAAGCTGGAAATTATTAAATTTTGGAAGGTCAAGGTCAAAGGTCAAGGTCACGGTCAAGTAAAATGTCCAATTCACGTAATCAGCCATAATTTTGAACATCGTTGTCACAGAGACTGCAAATTTTGGTTCATATTTGAGTGTATGAAAATCCGCGCCAATTAGTACATGTTAAGGTCAAAGGTCAAGGTCTAGGTTGAGAAATAAGCTGCCGTGGTGGAGGTCTGTGCTCTAATGAGTGCCCCTCAAGTTTTTAATGTTTTTGTGAATTTAATGAATTTGCAAATGGTAAAATAACTAACCAATTTTGGTAGAATTACGAATATGCAAGTTTAAAAAAAGAACTAAGCTTGCTGTGGCGGAGTGTCTGCGTTCTACTGAGTTTTTTCGTTTTTTTTTTTTATGGTTTGGGCATTTAATGAATATGCTAATATAAAAAACAGACTAATTTTGGTAGAATTGTTAGAAATATATCACTTCGATACTCAGTGCATTTGAAACTTTAATTTTAATATAGGAATTTAAATTAAATGGAAAATCTTGATAATAATAAATATACATGATTGAAAATATCAGTATATTACACCATTAATATCTGTAAGTCAGTATTTATTCATACATGCAATTATAATTAAAAACATTATATAAAAAAAGACAAATGGGTTAATTGAGAAGAAGAAATGTACTCGCGTCCGTTATAATTTGAATAAAATGTGTCACTGAGATTATAAACCCAGAGGCCCCAACAGGGAAAATAGCCCAGTGAGGAAAGGAAAAAAAAGGAAAACTAAAATATTTTAAGGAACAGTAACATTAAAATAAATATTTCCTAAATAAACTATAAAAACTTTAACAAAACAAGAGGAAGAGAAATCAGCTAGAATAGTGTACCCGAGTCTGGATGAAATATTTCAAATTAAATTATAGTTTTCTGACTTTTTTCGACCTGGTAGGTTTTATTATATAGTATATATTATTTATGGATGTAATATATTATAGTAGATTGTTTTGTGAGTTTGTGATAGATTTAAACTTTTGATGATAATAGAAATTTAAATAGAGTCGAGTCTGGATGAAATATTTCAAATAAATTATAGTTTTCTGACTTTTTTCGACCTGGTAGATTTTATTAATAAATTATATATTATTTATGGATGTAATATATTATAGTAGATTGTTTTATGAGTTTGTGATAAATTTAAACTTTTGATGATGATAGAAATTTAAATAGAGTCGAGTCTGGATGAAATATTTCAATAAATTATAGTTTTCTGACTTATTTCGACCTGGTAGATTTTATTAATATATTATATATTATTTATGGATGTAATATATTATAGCAGATTGTTTTTCGAGTTTGTGATAGATTTTAAACTTTTGATAATAATAGAAATTTAAATTGAGCGTTCGATTTTACTTGAAGCATTTGAACGAATGTAAACATGTGGTTAAAATATATCTTTATTTATAAATATTTATCTTAAAATTGCTTTGAAAATATATATATTATAAAATTGGTTTAATAATTGGTTTAATAATAACGATACCTCATCCTTCACAAGTTAAAACCAGACATTGAAAAATTGCTTTCAAAATATATATATTATAAAATTGGTTTAATAATTGGTTAATAATTACGATAACTCATCCTTCACAAATTAAAACCAGACTTTGTTATACAATATAGTTTCTCCTTTGACCATATATCTACACTTGCTAATAACCACGTAGGCCAACTCTTTCATTGCATATTTTATTTATTATAAATATCATGAATATAATTTATAAATATTTATATAAAATTAGTTTGATAATTATGATATTTCACCTTTAAAAAGTTAAAAAAATAAATTTTTTAGTATCTGTGACGGTTATGACTGAGTAACTTTATTAAAGAACACTTTCCTTTATATTCAAAACCTCAAGGCAACAGGACATAACATGGTTCGAGAAACAGACAATGTTAGAGAGGAAAAACGCAGACA
>NC_090756.1:26657999-26670499 GCF_036898095.1 Palaemon carinicauda
GAGTAAGTCACGCTATCGATTTTGGTTTGATTTTCACGTCTGTGCTGTCAAATTGCTGCGTCCTGGTCTGGTATGCATTTCAGAACAGTGTTCTGGACTCTCTCTCTCTCTCTCTCTCTCTCTCTCTCTCTCTCATTAGAGAGTTTGTATCATGCTGTTCTTACGATGTATATACAGTCAAGAATCTCTCTCTCTCTCTCTCTCTCTCTCTCTCTCTCTCCTCTCTCTCTCTCTCTCTCATTAGTGAGTTTGTATCATGCTGTTCTTACGGTGTGTATACAGTCAAGAATCTCTCTCTCTCTCTCTCTCTCTCTCTCTCTCTCTCTCTCTCATTAGAGAGTTTGTATCATGCTGTTCTTACGGTGTGTATACAGTCAAGAATCTCTCTCTCTCTCTCTCTCTCTCTCTCTCTCTCTCTCTCTCTCTCTCTCTCTCTCTCTCATTGGAGAGTTTGTATGATACTGTTCTTACGGTGTGTATACAGTCAAGAATCTCTCTCTCTCTCTCTCTCTCTCTCTCTCTCTCTCATTGGAGAGTTTGTATGATACTGTTCTTACGGTGTGTATACAGTCAAGAATCTCTCTCTCTCTCCTCTCTCTCTCTCTCTCTCTCTCTCTCTCTCATTAGAGAGTTTGTATCATGCTGTTCTTACGATGTGTATACAGTCAAGAATCTCTCTCTCTCTCTCTCTCCTCTCTCTCTCTCTCTCTCATTAGTGAGTTTGTATCATGCTGTTCTTACGGTGTGTATACAGTCAAGAATCTCTCTCTCTCTCTCTCTCTCTCTCTCTCTCTCTCTCTCTCTCTCATTAGAGAGTTTGTATCATGCTGTTCTTACGATGTGTATACAGTCAAGAATCTCTCTCTCTCTCTCTCTCTCTCTCATTATAGAGTTTGTATCATGCTGTTCTTACGGTGTGTATACAGTCAAGAATCTCTCTCTCTCTCTCTCTCTCTCTCTCTCTCTCTCTCTCTCTCTCTCTCATTATAGAGTTTGTATCATGCTGTTCTTACGGTGTGTATACAGTCAAGAATCTCTCTCTCTCTCTCTCTCTCTCTCTCTCTCTCTCTCTCTCTCTCTCTCTCTCTCTCTCTCTCTCTCTCTCTCATTAGAGAGTTTGTATCATGCTGTTCTTACGGTGTGTATACAGTCAAGAATCTCTCTCTCTCTCTCTCTCTCTCTCTCTCTCTCTCTCTCTCTCTAATTAGAGAGTTTGTATCATGCTGTTCTTACGGTGTGTATACAGTCAAGAATCTCTCTCTCTCTCTCTCTCTCTCTCTCTCTCTCTCTCTCTCTCTCTCTCTCTCTCTCTCTCAGTAGAGAGTTTGTATCATGTTCTTACGGTGTGTATACAGTCAAGAATCTCTCTCTCTCTCTCTCTCTCTCTCTCTCTCTCTCTCTCTCTCTCTCTCTCTCTCATTAGAGAGTTTGTATCATGCTGTTCTTACGGTGTGTATACAGTCAAGAATATGAGAGAGAGAGAGAGAGAGAGAGAGAGAGAGAGAGAGAGAGAGAGAGTTTGTATCATGCTGTTCTTACGGTGTGAATACAGTCAAGAATATGAGAGAGAGAGAGAGAGAGAGAGAGAGAGAGAGAGAGAGAGAGAGAGAGAGAGAGAGAGAGAGAACGTACTATAGACTCAAAGGAAAGGTCAGATGTTATATAATTCAGAGAGAGAGAGAGAGAGAGAGAGAGAGAGAGAGAGAGGAGAGAGAGAGAGAGAGACCAGGTGTACTATATACTCAGTGAAAAGGTCAACTCTTATATGTTCACGAAGGGCACTGTGTCAGTCCATTGATGCCCCGAGGATGATGCCCTTGGGGCAGTCATGCCCCCAGAGGGAGTTTCTATAACTGTTCTGGAATATAACGGACGAGAGAGAGAGAGAGAGAGAGAGAGAGAGAGAGAGAGAGAGAGAGAGAGAGAGAGAGAATCACCAATGTCGTATGCTACCATAAAATCCAGTTTTTTGAGTCACTGCAGTTTCATAATTCTCTCTCTCTCTCTCTCTCTCTCTCTCTCTCTCTCTCTCTCTCTCTCTCTCTCTCTCTCTCTCTCTCTCTCTCTCAGTAGTAGTGGATAAATCTATAATCATAGGTGAATATAATCATTAATTCATCACATTTGATTTTTCTTTTTCTTTATTTCATTGGAAAAACAATCATGAAAGAGAGAGAGAGAGTGTTTTAATATTTGATTAAAGTTCTACTGGTAAAAGAAATAGTGTCTTTTTTTAGATTCTTTTTGATTTTAGGCTATATATATATATATATATATATATATATATATATATATATATATATATATATATATATATATATATATCAGCTGTCTAAAAATCCAATACGAAATCTCTCGTAACAAACAAAACTCTAAGTTTCAAAAAAAAGACAAAAAAAAAGCATTTACGATTCTTCGTTTAATATTTAGCGTCGACACGTGTTTCGAATCACTTTTTTTTTACGTGGTTCTTCATCAGGGCTGCTGCAGTGGGCGAACAGTGTAATTACACTTTGCTTTCAAGACTGCGATGGTGAGAGTCAAAATAACATTTTCTGTTAATTGGAGCAGTTTGAGATCCTTTGAAATGGAAATAGGACCAATGTTGTATGTATATGTGTGCGTGTATATGTATGTATGTGTTTGCCTGGTATGTGTTACCTTAAATATGTATCATTCCCCAACTGTAACCTACAACAATATATCGACCACTACCTATGTTGAATAGGTCAGTAAGTACAGTGGACTTGAAAGAGAGAGAGAGAGAGAGAGAGAGAGGTAAAAGCTAGTTAAGGTTTTCATTATAACACCTCATGTTGAAGTCACGAACTACCTGTCGGATAGTGATTTTTTTTCTTAGTCTATCAGTATTCTGTTTTAACCATCAAATTAGCTCTTTTTTTCAAGGTTTGTTTGGCTCTGCAAAACATTTGATAATTGAAGCCAACTTTTCATAAATTGTTCTTCGATTCTTTCTTGAGCTTAGAATTTTCTACTGGTTTTGCTGTGGTTATAATTGCTAGGAACGTGTTTAGACTGATTTCTTCGTCTCAAAGTATCGTTTCTATTTTAGTAAAGTATCTTTTCTGTTTGATTCAGGTATCGTTTCTGTTTGGTTCAGGTATCCTTTCTGTTTGATTCAGGTATCATTCCTGTTTGATACGGGTATCATTCCTGTATGATACGGGCACCTTCCCGTATGATACATACGGGTAACGTTCCCGTACCATACGGGTATCGTTCCCGTACGATACGGGTACCGTTTCCGTACGATACGAGTACCGTTCCCGTACGATACGGGTGCTGTTCCCGTATCGTACGGGTACTGTTCCCGTATGATACGGGTACCGGTCCCATTTGATTCGGCCACCGTTCCTGTATGCTATGGGTTTCGTTCCCGTTTGATACGAGTATCGTTCCCTGTTCGATACGGCTACCGTTCCCGCTCGATTCGGGTACTGTTCCCGTTCCATACGGGTATCGTTCCCACTCGTTACGGGTACCGTTCCCGTTTGATACGGGTACCGTTCCTGTTTGATACGGGTACCGTTCCCGTATGATATGGGTACCGTTTCCGTTTGATTCGGGTACCGTTCCCGTTTGATTCAGGTACCGTCTCCGTTTGATTTGGCTATCGTTTTTATTTGATTCTGGTATATTCTGGTATCCTTTCTGTTTCCAAGTTTCATATCTGTTTCGTTTCTGTTTCATTTTTGTTCCCATGTTTCATATCTGTTTCTCTTTGATTCAGGTATTGTTTCAGTTTTAATCAAGTATTGGTCCTGTTTGATACAGGTACAGTTCTTGTTTGATACAGGTATTGCTCCGGTTTGATACAGGTATTGTTCCTGGTTGATACAGGTATCATTCTCGTATGATTCTGGTATCAATCCTGTATAATACAGTTATTGATCGCGTTTGATTCAGGTATCGTTCCCGTTCAAAACAGGCATCATTCCTGTTTGATTCAGGTATCGTTCCTGTATGATTCAGCTATCATTCTTGTTTGATTCAGTTATCGTTTCTATTGGATTCAGGTAACCTTTTTGGTTTTATTCAGGTATTGTTTCTGTTTGATTCAGGTATCATTTCTGTTTGGTTCAGGTATCCTTTCTGTTTGATTCAGGTATCATTCCTGTTTGATACGGGTATCATTCCTGTATGATACGGGCACCTTCCCGTATGATACATACGGGTACCGTTCCCGTACCATACGGGTACCGTTCCCGTACCATACGGGTACCGTTCCCGTACGATACGGGTACCGTTCCCGTACCATATGGGTACCGTTCCCGTACCATACGGGTACCGTTCCCGTACGATACGGGTACCGTTTCCGTACGATACGAGTACCGTTCCCGTACGATACGGGTGCTGTTCCCGTATCGTACGGGTACTGTTCCCGTATGATACGGGTACCGCTCCCATTTGATTCGGCCACCGTTCCTGTATGCTATGGGTTTCGTTCCCGTTTGATACGAGTATCGTTCCCTGTTCGATACGGCTACCGTTCCCGCTCGATACGGGTACCGTTCCCGTACCATACGGGTACCGTTTCCGTACGATACGAGTACCGTTCCCGTACGATACGGGTGCTGTTCCCGTACCATACGGGTACCGTTCCCGTACGATACGGGTACCGTTCCCGTACCATACGGGTACCGTTCCCGTACCATACGGGTACCGTTCCCGTACCATACGGGTACCGTTTCCGTACGATACGAGTACCGTTCCCGTACGATACGGGTGCTGTTCCCGTACCATACGGGTACCGTTCCCGTACGATACGGGTACCGTTCCCGTACGATACGGGTACCGTTCCCGTACCATACGGGTACCGTTCCCGTACGATACGGGTACCGTTCCCGTACCATACGGGTACCGTTCCCGTACCATACGGGTACTGTTCCCGTATGATACGGGTACCGCTCCCATTTGATTCGGCCACCGTTCCTGTATGCTATGGGTTTCGTTCCCGTTTGATACGAGTATCGTTCCCTGTTCGATACGGCTACCGTTCCCGCTCGATACGTCGATACGCGTACCGTTCCCGTACCATACGGGTACCGTTTCCGTACGATACGAGTACCGTTCCCGTACGATACGGGTGCTGTTCCCGTACCATACGGGTACCGTTCCCGTACGATAGGGGTACCGTTCCCGTACGATACGGGTACCGTTCCCGTACCATACGGGTACCGTTCCCGTACCATACGGGTACCGTTCCCGTACCATACGGGTACCGTTTCCGTACGATACGAGTACCGTTCCCGTACGATACGGGTGCCGTTCCCGTACCATACAGGTACCGTTCCCGTACGATACGGGTACCGTTCCCGTACGATACGGGTACCGTTCCCGTACCATACGGGTACCGTTCCCGTACCATACGGGTACCGTTCCCGTACCATACGGGTACTGTTCCCGTATGATACGGGTACCGCTCCCATTTGATTCGGCCACCGTTCCTGTATGCTATGGGTTTCGTTCCCGTTTGATACGAGTATCGTTCCCTGTTCGATACGGCTACCGTTCCCGCTCGATACGGGTACCGTTCCCGTACCATACGGGTACCGTTTCCCTACGATATGAGTACCGTTCCCGTACGATACGGGTGCTGTTCCCGTACCATACGGGTACCGTTCCCGTACGATACGGGTACCGTTCCCATTTGATTCGGCCACCGTTCCTGTATGCTATGGGTTTCGTTCCCGTTTGATACGAGTATCGTTCCCTGTTCGATACGGCTACCGTTCCCGCTCGATACGGGTACCGTTCCCGTACCATACGGGTACCGTTTCCGTACGATACGAGTACCGTTCCCGTACGATACGGGTGCTGTTCCCGTACCATACGGGTACCGTTCCCGTACGATACGGGTACCGCTCCCATTTGATTCGGCCACCGTTCCTGTATGCTATGGGTTTCGTTCCCGTTTGATACGAGTATCGTTCCCTGTTCGATACGGCTACCGTTCCCGCTCGATACGGGTACCGTTCCCGTACCATACGGGTACCGTTTCCGTACGATACGAGTACCGTTCCCGTACGATACGGGTGCTGTTCCCGTACCATACGGGTACCGTTCCCGTACGATACGGGTACCGTTCCCGTACCATACGGGTACCGTTCCCGTACCATACGGGTACCGTTCCCGTACCATACGGGTACCGTTTCCGTACGATACGAGTACCGTTCTCGTACGATACGGGTGCTGTTCCCGTACCATACGGGTACCGTTCCCGTACGATACGGGTACCGTTCCCGTACCATACGGGTACCGTTCCCGTACGATACGGGTACCGTTCCCGTACGATACGGGTACCGTTCCCGTACCATACGGGTACTGTTCCCGTATGATACGGGTACCGCTCCCATTTGATTCGGCCACCGTTCCTGTATGCTATGGGTTTCGTTCCCGTTTGATACGAGTATCGTTCCCTGTTCGATACGGCTACCGTTCCCGCTCGATACGTCGATACGCGTACCGTTCCCGTACCATACGGGTACCGTTTCCGTACGATACGAGTACCGTTCCCGTACGATACGGGTGCTGTTCCCGTACCATACGGGTACCGTTCCCGTACGATACGGGTACCGTTCCCGTACCATACGGGTACCGTTCCCGTACCGTTCCCGTACCATACGGGTACCGTTCCCGTACCATACGGGTACCGTTCCCGTACCATACGGGTACCGTTTCCGTACGATACGAGTACCGTTCCCGTACGATACGGGTGCCGTTCCCGTACCATACAGGTACCGTTCCCGTACGATACGGGTACCGTTCCCGTACCATACGGGTACCGTTCCCGTACCATACGGGTACCGTTCCCGTACGATACGGGTACCGTTCCCGTACCATACGGGTACTGTTCCCGTATGATACGGGTACCGCTCCCATTTGATTCGGCCACCGTTCCTGTATGCTATGGGTTTCGTTCCCGTTTGATACGAGTATCGTTCCCTGTTCGATACGGCTACCGTTCCCGCTCGATACGGGTACCGTTCCCGTACCATACGGGTACCGTTTCCGTACGATACGAGTACCGTTCTAGTACGATACGGGTGCTGTTCCCGTACCATACGGGTACTGTTCCCGTACGATACGGGTACCGTTCCCGTACCATACGGGTACCGTTCCCGTACCATACGGGTACCGTTCCCGTACCATACGGGTACCGTTCCCGTACCATACGGGTACCGTTCCCGTACCATACGGGTACCGTTCCCGTACGATACGGGTACCGTTTCCGTACGATACGAGTACCGTTCCCGTACGATACGGGTGCTGTTCCCGTATCGTACGGGTACTGTTCCCGTATGATACGGGTACCGCTCCCATTTGATTCGGCCACCGTTCCTGTATGCTATGGGTTTCGTTCCCGTTTGATACGAGTATCGTTCCCTGTTCGATACGGCTACCGTTCCCGCTCGATACGGGTACTGTTCCCGTTCGATACGGGTATCGTTCCCACTCGTTACTGGTACCGTTCCCGTTTGATACGGGTACCGTTCCTGTTTGATACGGGTACCGTTCCCGTATGATATGGGTACCGTTTCCGTTTGATTCGGGTACCGTTCCCGTTTGATTCAGGTACCGTCTCCGTTTGATTTGGCTATCGTTTTTATTTGATTCTGGTATATTCTGGTATCCTTTCTGTTTCCAAGTTTCATCTGTTTCGTTTCTGTTTCATTTTTGTTCCCATGTTTCATATCTGTTTCTCTTTGATTCAGGTATTGTTTCAGTTTTAATCAAGTATTGGTCCTGTTTGATACAGGTACAGTTCTTGTTTGATACAGGTATTGCTCTGGTTTGATACAGGTATCGTTCCTGGTTGATACAGGTATCATTCTCGTATGATTCTGGTATCAATCCTGTATAATACAGTTATTGATCGCGTTTGATTCAGGTATCGTTCCCGTTCAAAACAGGCATCATTCCTGTTTGATTCAGGTATCGTTCCTGTATGATTCAGCTATCATTCTTGTTTGATTCAGTTATCGTTTCTATTGGATTCAGGTAACCTTTTTGGTTTTATTCAGGTATTGTTTCTGTTTGATTCAGGTATCGTTTCTGTTTGGTTCAGGTATCCTTTCTGTTTGATTCAGGCATCATTCCTGTTTGATACGGGTATCATTCCTGTATGATACGGGCACCTTCCCGTATGATACATACGGGTACCGTTCCCGTACCATACGGGTACCGTTCCCGTACCATACGGGTACCGTTCCCGTACCATACGGGTACCGTTCCCGTACCATACGGGTACCGTTTCCGTACGATACGAGTACCGTTCCCGTACGATACGGGTGCTGTTCCCGTATCGTACGGGTACCGCTCCCATTTGATTCGGCCACCGTTCCTGTATGCTATGGGTTTTGTTCCCGTTTGATACGAGTATCGTTCCCTGTTCGATACGGCTACCGTTCCCGCTCGATACGGGTACTGTTCCCGTTCGATACGGGTATCGTTCCCACTCGTTACGGGTACCGTTCCCGTTTGATACGGGTACCGTTCCTGTTTGATACGGGTACCGTTCCCGTATGATATGGGTACCGTTTCCGTTTGATTCGGGTACCGTTCCCGTTTGATTCAGGTACCGTCTCCGTTTGATTTGGCTATCGTTTTTATTTGATTCTGGTATATTCTGGTATCCTTTCTGTTTCCAAGTTTCATATCTGTTTCGTTTCTGTTTCATTTTTGTTCCCATGTTTCATATCTGTTTCTCTTTGATTCAGGTATTGTTTCAGTTTTAATCAAGTATTGGTCCTGTTTGATACAGGTACAGTTTTTGTTTGATACAGGTATTGCTCCGGTTTGATACAGGTATCGTTCCTGGTTGATACAGGTATCATTCTCGTATGATTCTGGTATCAATCCTGTATAATACAGTTATTGATCGCGTTTGATTCAGGTATCGTTCCCGTTCAAAACAGGCATCATTCCTGTTTGATTCAGGTATCATTCCTGTATGATTCAGCTATCATTCTTGTTTGATTCAGTTATCGTTTCTATTGGATTCAGGTATCGTTTCTATTGGATTCAGGTAACCTTTTTGGTTTTATTCAGGTATTGTTCCTGTTAAATACAGGTATCGTCCCTTTTTTATACAGGTATCGTTCCTGTTTGATACAGGTATTATTCCTTTTATAATTCAGGTATTGTTCCTGTGTGATTGTGTATTGTTCTTGTATGATTTAGGTACCGTACCGGTTCTATTCAGTTATTTTTTCTGTTTGATTCAGTTATCGTTCCAGTTTGATTCAATTATTGTTTGTTTGATTTGTTTTTGTTTCATTTCTGTTTCCAGGTTTCATATCTGGTTCATACAGGTATCGTTTCTGTTTGATTCTGGTATTTTTTGTTTCATTTTTGTATCCAGGTTTCGTATCTGTTTCATACAGGTATCGTTTCTGTTTGTTTCTGGTATTGTTTCTGTTTCCAGGTTTTGTATGTTTCATACAGGTATCGTTTCTGGTATTATGGTATTGTTTCTAATGGGTTATCGTTTCTGTTTTATTCAGGTATCGTTCGCGTTCGATTCAAGTATCATTTCTGTTTGATTCAGGCATTGTACCTGTTCAATTAAAGTATCGTTCCTGTTCGATATAGGTATCGTTTCTGTTTCATTTATCGTGTCTGTTTGATCCAGATATTGTTTCTGTTCGATTCAAGTATCGTTTTATGCTCATTTCAAGTATTTTTTCTGTTTGATTCATGTACTGTTTCTGTTCGATCAAAGTATCATTTCTATTCGATCCAGGTGTTTTTTCTGTTCAAGTCAAGTAGCATTTCTCTTCGATTCAGATATCATTTCTCTTCGATCCACGTTATCGTTTATGTTCGTTACATCTATCGATTCCCCTTGATACAGATATCATTTTTCTTTGATTCATGTATAGATGAAGAATTGCTTATATGTGAATTATCAGATCGTAAAATCATGAATTTATACCGAAATCATCTATAATCCCCAGAAACCTTTTTATACAAATGGAAGTCATTAAAAGCTCGCTCAGTTTTGGGAAAAAATTACAGAAACTTGTGAAATACATAATTTATAAGCATTATTTTTGAAATACCCTAAAGAAGCTGTTCTTGGTCTTCGATATTATTGTTTACATATTCAATACCCATAAATGTTGATAGTCTGTATGATACAGGTATCGTTCCTGTTTGTCTTGTTTTTGTCTTCTTTGTTTGTTTATTGATGTGTGTTTGTTTGTTGGTGTGAGTATTATATATTGTGATTGTGTGTGTTTGTACGTATGTATATATATATATATATATATATATATATATATATATATATATATATACATATATATATATATATATATATATATATATATATATATATATATATATAGCTGATAGAGTATCCTCCTTATTGTGGAATGATCTTCCTAATCGGGTGGTTGAATCAGTAGAACTTCAAAAGTTCAAAGTTGCAGCAAATGTTTTGTTATTGAACAGGCTTACATAAGTCTTTTTATAGTTTATATAGGACATATCTCTTTTTGACGTTGTTACTGTTTTGAGAATGATTTATTGTTAAATTTTCTCATCATTTATTTATTGCCTTATTTCCTTTTCTCACTGGGCTATTTTTCTATATTGGAGCCCTTGGGCTTATAGCATCTTGCTTTTCCAACTAGGGTTGTAGCTTGGCTAATAATAATAATAATAATAATAATAATAATAATACAAGAAACAGTATATATAATCTTCAGATAGGTTTTGACAGCTATACTGTCAATTTTTCACTGTCAATTTGACATCATATAAACGAGAAAGAAAATCGAAACGAATAACACAGGAATTTCCTTATTTCCTTTCCTCACTGGGCTATTTTTCCATATTAGATCCCTTTTCCAACTAGGTTTGTAGTTTGGCAAGTAATAATAATAATAAAAGAAACAGTATATATATTTTTTCAGATAAGTTTGACAGCTATACTGTCAAAATAATAATAATAATAAAAGAAAGGTTTGACAGCTATACTGTCAATTTTTCACTGTCAATTTGACAACATACAGACGGGAGAGAAAATCGAAACGAATAACACAGGAATTTCCTTATTTCCTTTCCTCACTGGGCTATTTTTCCAAGTAGGAGCCCTTGGGCTTATAACATCTTGCTTTTCTAACTAGGGTTATAGCTTGGCTAATAATAATGATGATAATAATAATACTACTACTACTAATAATAATAATAATAAAAGAAAGGTTTGACAGCTATACTGTCAATTTTTCACTGTCAATTTGACAGCATACAGAAGGGAAAGAAAATCGAAACGAATAACACAGGAATTTCCTTATTTCCTTTCCCTCACTGGGCTATTTTTCCATATTGGAGCCCTTGGGCTTATAGCATCTTGCTTTTCCAACTAGGGTTGTAGCGTGGCTAATAATAATAATAATAATAATATTAAAAGAAACAGTATATATAGTCTTCAGATAGGTTTGACAGCTATACTGTCAATTTTTCACTGTCAATTTGACAGCATACAGACGGGAAAGAAAATCGAAACGAATAACACAGGAATTTCCTTATTTCCTTTCCTCACTGGGCTATTTTTCCGTATTAGATCCCTTGGGCTTATAGCATCTTGCTTTTCCATTTCCAACTAGGGTTGTAGCTTGGCTAGTAATAATAATAATAATAATAAAAGAAACAGTATATATAGACTTCAGATAGGTTTGACAGCTTAGCTGTCAATTTTTCACTGTCAATTTGACAGCATATAGACGGGAAAGAAAATCGAAACGAATAACACAGGAATTTCCTTATTTCCTTTCCTCACTGGGCTATTTTTCCATATTAGATTCCCTTTTCCAACTAGGTTTGTAGCTTGGCTAATAATGATGATAATAATAATAATAAAAGAAAGGTTTGACAGCTATACTGTCAATTTTTCACTGTCAATTTGACAGCATATAGACAGGAAAGAAAATCGAATCGAATAACACAGGAATTTCCTTATTTCCTTTCCTCACTGGGCTATTTTTCCATATTAGATCCCTTTTCCAACTAGGTTTGTAGCTTGGCTAATAATAATAATAATAAAAGAAACAGTATATATATTTTTCAGATAAGTTTGACAGCTATACTGTCAAAATAATAATAATAATAAAAGAAAGGTTTGACAGCTATACTGTCAATTTTTCACTGTCAATTTGACAACATACAGACAGGAAAGAAAATCGAAAGGAATAACACAGGAATTCTCATTTCTCTCTCCTAGCTCCCCTGGCCCCGCCCCCTCTCTCTCTCTCTCTCTCTCTCTTCTCCCCCCCCAGCTACTCCAGCCCCCCCTAGAATCAATGTCTTAAAACACTTCTTGGAACTCCGTCACTCAGACTAGCGTGTTATCACTCACGCCGAAGGACATAAATAAAAGTCTTTAAAAGTCTTTCTTGTTACTGAAAGACGTTTGAACGAAATTAATGACTGGGATATGTTCCATTCTATTTCGTCAGTTCGTTCGTTTAAGA
>NC_090756.1:26675499-26679222 GCF_036898095.1 Palaemon carinicauda
AAATTTATAAGTTGAACTTAGAATTTACCTCATGAGGAAAATGCAGATATATATATATATATATATATATATATATATATATATATATATATATATATGTGTGTGTGTGTGTGTGTGTGTGTGTAAGTATGTAAATGTTCTAATTATTAAAACTAACTTAGACTATTTATGTGTGCATATATATATATATATATATATATATATATATATATATATATATGTATATATACTATATATATAAATATATATATGTGTGTGTGTATATGTAAATTTTCTAATTGTTAAAACTAAATTGGTCTAATATATATATATATATATATAATATATATATATAATATATATATATATATATATATATATATATATATATATATATATATATATATATATATATATATATCTTGAAAGAATTATTTTATTTATTATAATCATATAAAAAATATTTCCTCCTCACGACTAGTTCTATATATATACTTTTACATTATCATAATTAAATGAATTACAAATTTTCATACACATTTTCGAAGTAATTTCTCAAATATATAAAAAATAATAATAAAAAATATTACCCCACATTTAAAAAAATAAAAACTCACTTCAATCATTCAATAATTTTATATATCTATAAAATTTCCCTTTTTTAAACAGAGCCTACAGCACACGTGGGCCTTGGGTCAGAAATAGCAGGTAGTGGATGTTAAGGTTTATAATCCCATAACAGTTTAGAGGAACTTCGACCTACTTGACGTTTATCTCGTGCTAGGAAATAGGGGTTGGAAAATGCTATACGATTAGTTCGTGTTTTTTATAGATTTTATTATTTTATGTATATTTTGAGGAGGAAGTTGAGGCTGATGATTGAGATGGTGTATTATATATATGTATATATATATATATATATATATATATATATATATATGTATATATATATATATACATATATATATATATATATATATATATATGTATATATATATATATTATATATTACAGTATATATATATATATATATATATATATATATATATGCATATATATATATATATATATATATATATAGATATATATATGCATATATATATATATATATATATATATATATATATATATATATATATATATACAGAGAGAGAGAGAGAGAGAGAGAGAGAGAGAGAGAGAGAGAGAGAGAGAGAGAGAGAGAGAGAGAGTATGTGTATATATATTTACACATATATAATTTATATATATATATATATATATATATATATATATATGTGTGTGTGTGTGTGTGTGTGTACATATGTGTATATGTGTGCATATACTATATATACATAAACACATTTATATATATACTCATACATATATACACCCACACAAATATATATATATATATATATATATATATATATATATATATATATATATATATATATATATATATATATATATATATATATACTTACTCTATATGTATCATATAATTCAACCATGCATTTAAACCTATACTACAAAACCACTTGACCATTTTCGATCAAATCTACTTTGCTTTTTAGACAATATTCCAACTTCCTGAATCGCTATTTTTGCAAACGTTGCAAAACATAACTGTTATGAGGAAAACTAGTTTTTATTATTATAGCAGTCTTGGGTCAGTAATATCTCCGGTACTTTCTCTCTCTCTCTCTCTCTCTCTCTCTCTCTCTCTCTCTCTCTCTCTCTCTCTCCTCTCTCTCTCTCTCTCTCTCTCTCTGAAATTTATATTGTAGAAGTTTGCTATAAGGAAAGAGAGGTAAAATGATACTGAATATATTGTTGAAGATTAGATGGAAAATATGCTTGTTGGTAAATATATATATATATATATATATATATATATATATATATATATATATATATATATATATATCTATATATGTATATATATTTATATATATGTGTGTGTGTATGTACATATACATATATATCTATATATATATATATATATATATATATATATATATATATATATATATATGTATATATATATATATATATATATATATATATATATATATATATATATATATATATATATATATATAGTAAATAAAATTAAAATGGATATTTTGTCCTAACTGGTCCAATGCCTTTATCAAATCAATCTTACGAAAATCCCCCATTGCTTGCGTAACTAAAAGGACAAATACATTGTTTATTTCCTCATGGAATTGTAAACTCCGCGCAAGGTCTGAAGACCTTGGCCTCCGTGAAGACCAGTGGAGCCGAGGATCCGAAGCCCCGAAGCCTTGAAAGGATTCGTTTATGTGAGATTTATAAAATGCATTGCAGTGGTTTTTACATGGTTTTCAATTGGTTTATATCAGGTTTTTTCATGGTTTTAAGGATTTTGCAATGTTTATTTATAGGACCTTGGCTCCGTGAAGACAAGTGGAGCCAGGGATCCGAAACTTGAGGCCTTAAAGAATTCCTTCATGTGAGATGTATAAAATATATATAAAATATATTGTAGTGGTTTTAATTGGTTTATATACGTTTTTTTTCATGGTTTTAATGATTTTGCAATTTTTTTTATAGATTTATAGGTTAGCAAGTGATAATGATGATAATAATATATTAATAATAATAATAATATAGCAACTAGCCTATTTTTCCCTGTTGGAGCCCCTGGGCTTATAGCATCCTCCTTTTCCAATAGGGTTGTAGCTTAGCTAATAATAATAATAATAATAATAATAATAATAATAATAATAATAATAATAATAATAAAACTAGCCACCCAGGACTACTTTACCTACTATAGTACAAATGAATTGGTCACTGAATTCATATTAGTCACTGTGAGGGTCAGTGACCCCTAGCTCTGGGGGGGGGGGGGGGTGCGTGATGTCTGTTAATATTGATTTTGTTCGTGAGTAACGATTCTTAACGACCATTAAGACTAACAAAGGGGGGAGGAGAGAGTGAGAGGGGGAGGGAGAGAGGGAGAGGGGTGTACCTAAGCAAGGTATGGACAGAGGCGTGTGTAAACACACCTGTTTCCTGTCAGTTGATGGAGAACAGTGGTTGTGTGTATTGATATTTGTGTGTATATATCCACTTCTGAATGGTGATACCTATGTGTATGGCCATGATCAGCGAGGCTGCACTAGTCAGGCCATACTAGGTTGGTTGTTGTGAGCTATTAGATTAAAAGTCTCCCACCCTCTTGGTGATGACATGGGCCGAACCCCAGATATGAATAAGGACTTTCTCTCTCTCTCTCTCTCTCTCTCTCTCTCTCTCTCTCTCTCTCTCTCTCGTACTCAGTATTGATTTCCAATCCCTACCTTAAGTGACTCACTAATTGAACACCTGGGGAATAATTCAAATTTTCCTTCTGTATCATTACAGTTGCCTTTGTATTCTGTAGTTGTTGTTGTTATTTTTATAGTATTATTATTATTATTATTATTTTGATTATTATTATCATTATTATTATTATTATTATCATCATTATTATTATTATTATTAATTATTATTATTATTAATTATTATTATTATTATCATTATGATTATTTTTATCATTATGATCTTTTTTATCATTATTATTATCATTATTATTATTTTTTATCATTATTATTATTGTTATGATTATTATCATTGTTATATTATTATTATTATTTATTATTAATATCATTATTATAATTATTATTATTTTTATTATCATTATCATTATTATCATTATTATTATTATTATCAGTA
>NC_090756.1:26679722-26682222 GCF_036898095.1 Palaemon carinicauda
CGTACCTGGAACCAGCTTGCATTTGTGAGTTTATTCACTCGAATACCATCTCTCGTCTCATTGTGTCCCTTGGACCTTCGCAACAGAGGTAGATAGATAGATAAATAGAGAGATTGATAGATTGGTAGATAAATAGATAGAAGAATAAATAAATCGAAGATAAATAGATAGATAAATAGATAGATAAATAAATAGATCGATTGATAAATAGATAAATAAATAGATCGATTGATAAATAGATAAATAGATAAATAGATAGATAGATAATAGATATATAGATAAATAGTTAGATAGATAGATAAATAGATCGATAGATAGGTAGATAAAGAGATAGATAAATAGATAGATAAATAGATTGATTAATAGTTTGACAGATAGAAAACTATTTATATAGATAGATAAATACATAGATCAATAGATAGATAGACAGATAGATAAATAGATAGATAGATATTCAGTAAAGTGCGCACTGCGCTGCTCGGACATACTGACTGATTAGTTTGCGATGCGCACGGCGCAGCGCTTTTGGGAGAGTCCTTGGGAGAAGTGAATGTGTTCTCTCTCTCTCTCTCTCTCTCTCTCTCTCTCTCTCCTAGGTATGCATTTTTGTAGTCAAATTTGAAGACTTAACTTATACAATAACGACAAATGCAGTTTCTAGTCCATTGCAGGACAAAGGCCTCAGATATGTTCATATTCGTGTCTTGTTTGGCATGTCTTGTGTTTGGCCATTTTCCTAAATACGCTGGCTATTGTAGATTGGTGATGGTGGGGAGAGTTTTTGTCTGAGCGTTCACAGCGAACCAACCTAGTATGGGTGGCCCGGGACTATATATATATGTATATATATATATGTGTGTGTGTGTGTATTATATATATTATATATATATACTGTGTAGTATATATATATATATATACAGTATATATATATATATATATATGTATATATACATAAAGAGAGAGAGAGAGAGAGAGAGAGAGTGAGAGAGAGAGAGAGAGAGAGAGAGAGAATCAACCAAATATATTCAATAGAAATAAATATCTACCTCACATTGGGATCGAATCCGTGTTTATCTCTAGTCTCCATAATCAATGGAAATAGATTTCTACCTCACATTGCGATCGAACCCCGTGTTTTGTCTAGTATCCAGTGAGCTAAAGATACATAATATAATTTTATAGGTGCTACCAAGATTTATGAAATCAACTGTACATATAAAAAAATATAAGTTCAATCTTCCTACTCAACCATGGAGATTTCAAGCCTTCCTACACCGGCAACGGGTTGAGGTTAAGGTTGGGGGGTAGGTTAATTAATAAGGTCTATGAGGCTATAATATTCTACGTCTCATGGTTAGAAGTCAAGGTCTCCTCTGAACCTCATCCTGCCAGGTGGAAAAATACTGAACTCGCTTTCAAAATGGTTCAAGATTATATGTTTGTTCGTATGTGTGATGCATTCTTAAAATTGCTTGCTTGATTTTACTTCTAGCTTAATTTACTGTGCGTTTAAGATGAAAGGCAGAATGCATAAATGGTATTTTATAGGGAATTTTAAAAGAGTATTGATACTTTTACCGAAGTCAATGCCAATATCATATTTAAGATGCACCCACTCTTTAAGCTCTCTCCCTCTCTCCCTCTTTGCAACCTGCGTGAAAGGTTGATTTTGATGAAGGTAATCAAATTGATAAAACTGCCGTATTGTAGTTAAAAAAGGGGATATATCATTATCATCATCATCATCTCCTTGGTAAGATTTCCCAGTCGTCCTCTATCTTGAGCTTTTAAATCAATACTTCTTCATTCATCATCTCCCATTTCAGGCTTCATAGTCCTCAGTCATGTAGGTCTGGGTCTTCCAACTGTTCTGATGTCTTGTGGAGCTTAATATATATATATATATATATATATATATATCTTTGACCTTTTATTAAGAGTTTATAAATAGATTTATCAAATATATTTATTGGTTTAATTGTAAGATTTAAAAAAAATTCAAGATTTAAAAAGTCCTTTTTATTATTATTTTTTTTCATATTTGAATCATGAAATAAAAATATGGTATCTCTCTCTCTCTCTCTCTCTCTCTCTCTCTCTCTCTCTCTCGTAATTTAAGCCTTCTTGGGTGCTATTAAGACATTTACTGAATAACTAGCTCGCTTGACATAGAGAGAGAGAGAGAGAGAGAGATGAACTCTGTTTCATATGAGTGTATTTCTGTTATATCAGACATAAGATTAACAACTAAACTCACATATTATTTTCGATAAATTTCCTGGTTAAGCAAAATTAAACCTAATATTTTATCTCACAACAGCACGTCAATCCCCCCCCCCCCCCCACCTTACATACACATCACAATTACCCTCATTCAATATATCAAGTGAAATAGGTCAAGGTATATATTCCTAGCCTCGTATGATACATGTTTTCTCCAGCTGAAACGATCAGTTAATCATACGTAATAAACATGAAATGTTTCATTGGCTCGTTCAGT
>NC_090756.1:26687222-26689722 GCF_036898095.1 Palaemon carinicauda
AGAGAGAGAGACCAATATAGTGTCCACCCAAAAGAAAAGATACTCAATCAAAGAAGTTAATTACAGACTGTGTCTAACCAAAGAATTGCCAAATATGACCCACACAAGATTCCAATTTATTTAAATGGTAATTTGGCAACTCTGTCTAGATTATAAGTTGGAATACATCTCTCTCTCTCTCTCTCTCTCTCTCTCTCTCTCTCTCTCTCTCTCTTAATGTATATTTTATACTTTTCACCTGTTTTCATATTGTTAATATAATGATTCTCTTCAAAATCTAACATGGTAAAAAAATAAGTTAAAATGGAGGCATCTGGCAACCATTTGAACTACCACGTTCTCAAATATCTACTATAAAACCTAGAGAAATGCCTCTTTAGCTTTTCACTTCGTATAAAAAATGGAATAAAAAATTGGAAGAATTTCTCCGAAGCAGTTCAACGACTTAGCTGTAGTCAGTAACGAATTACTCAAGGTGAAAGTCGAACTTGGGGGAAATCCATCGTTGGCAACTCGTGAGGCTCCAGATGTCGTCTGCCGATTTTTAGTATAATTTTAGAGAAAGTTCTGAAATTTATAGTTGGAGTTTTTATTTATGGATTGAAGTATTTAGAATATTATAATTGATTTAGATAAAAGGAAAGATTGGCATAATATATTAGGTATATAGATAATAAAAACAGCTTTGATAATAATAATTTAGTAATTGCTTATAGAATTGGCTCAAAAAATAGAGATGACCTCAGTTTAACAATTTCTCAAAAGAACTTTATCCAGTTTGCATTGGAAAACCTGCTTGCTTGGACGTGGCTTGCATGGCTAAGAAGTGTAGAGAGAGAGAGAGAGAGAGAGAGAGAGAGAGAGAGAGAGAGAAACACAAGCTCTACTGTGTGTGGTGGAAAAGTTCCAGCCTAATTAACTTCAGTATTTACTTATTCAATTGTAGCCTATAATGTGTAAGAAATAGTAGTAGTAGTAGTAGTACCGCCAGTTCTCCTTGTCTGGTTCACTGTAGGCGTTACTTAAAATAGTCTTTTCCAGTGTCCCTTCAGGTGCTGTACCCAATTCTTGGCCTACTGCTATACCTCTTCATCAGCCTGTTAGTCTCCATTCTCTCTACACGACCAAACCATCTTCTGATCTGTGATCTGTTTTACACTTGCTGTTGCTGTAGCTGTTTCATCTAATCTTTAGACGAAAAATATTCAGTTGTTACGTGTATGACAGATGAGAATCTGTAAAGAATAGGCCAGACTATTCAGTGTATGTGTATGCAAAGGGAAAATGAACCGTAACCAGAGAGAGAAGGGTCCAATGTAGTACTGTCTGGCCAAAGGACCCCATAACTCTCTAGCGGTAGCATTTCAATGGGTGGCTGGTGCCCTGACCAACCTACTGAGGAGAATACGTGTATAATAGGCCAGACTATTTGGTGTATGCGCAGGCAAAGGAAAAATGAACTGTAACCAGAGAGAGAAGGATGCAGGATAGTAGTGTCTGACCAGAGAACCCCATAACTCTCTAGCGGTAGTATCTCAATGGGTGGCTGGTGCCCTGGCCAACATACAGAAAAGAATCTGTAAAGAATAGGCCTTACTATTTGGTGTATGTGTATGCGAAGGGAAAATGAACCGTAACCAGAGAGAGAAGGATGCAATATAGTACTCTCTGGTCAAAGGACCCCATAACTCTCTAGTGGTAGTATCTTAACGGGTGGCTGGTGCCCAGGCCAACCTACAGATGAGAATACGTATATAATAGGCCAGACTATTTAGTGTATGTGTAGGCAAAGGGAAAATGAACCGTAACCAGAGAGAAAAAGATCAAATGTATTACTCTCTGGCCAAAGGAACCTATAACACTATAGCGGTAGCATCTCTACGGGTGGCTGGTGCCCTGGCCAACCTACAGATGAGAATACGTATATAATAGGCCAGACTATTCGGTGTATATGTAAGCAAAGGGAAAATGAACAGTAACCAGAGAGAGAAGGATCCAAGATAGTACTCTCTGGCCAACGGACCCCATAACTCTCTAGCGGTAGCATCTCAACGGGTGGCTGGTGCCCTGGCCAACCTACAGAGGAGAATACGTATATAATCGGCCTGACTATTTGGTATATATGTAGGCAAAGGGAAAATGAACCGTAACCAGAGAGAAAAGGATGCAATATACTACTCTCTGGCTAAAGGACCCTATAACTCTCTAGCGGTAGCATCTCAACGGGTGGCTGGTGCCCTGGCCAACCTACCACCCATAATTTGAACTCAACAATATCAAGTACTGGCAAATGTTCTCATGCATTGCAAATCAGTTAGTTTATCATGCATATGTTGCAACTGGGATTTGCCCCGCATACTTATAGTATGTTGACCCCCGGGCTTGGTATGTGGGTGTGTCATTGAAGAATGTTGTTGTTGTTGTTGTTGTTGTTGTTATTGTTGTTGTTATTGCTATTTCATGTTAGATTTTGCAATCCAATACAGAAATCAATTGCTTT